>NW_001849170.1:6852-12074 GCF_000209065.1 Trypanosoma cruzi | reverse complement strand
CACAGCCGTGGCCCCCACGCCCTCCCTCATGTCAGCCAGCAACGCGCACTCACAACCTCCAGGAGGTGACGCGTCACAGAAGCGCTTCATCAATTGTTTTCCCTAACGCTTTCCTGAATGTACCTATGGCCCACACAGCAGCCACCGTCTTCGAGCACGTACTCATTACAGAGTACAGATATGAAATAGAGAGACCACCAGCCACCATATTCGGTGCTGCAGCGAGGAGCGTAAAACACACGCACACACACGTTGCGTATCCGCCCCCGGACTAGCGTGATACCCCGATAATCCGTTTTCTTCAATAATCGATAAAATAAAATAAAAACAACAAACCAATCACCCAATCAATCTATGAATAATGGAAATAAAGAAAATATCCGCCATAAGCATCCACGTTATGCCGTACCTGCAAGGGCTTTGTGCCCTCTCGCCGCGTAAAGAGACTGTTGGGTCGGGGCCTTTACACCCCCAAAAGGAGAAACTGCACTAAATTTTTCGTCAAGCGCAGCATCTTCACCTGTCCAGAGGGCATGATTAATGCTGCAGCTCACACTGGATGCACGGTCGAACAAGCTCAGAGCGTCTGAGCGGGTGCCACCGCCATGGGCTGCAACGGCGGTGCGGGTGGTCGGTACGACGACGCAACGGTGGTGCCTGAGGCGTACGACGATGACGTCATTTCGTGGGGCTTCCGCACCTCTTCGTCGCTCTCCTCGCCATCGCGCAGAAGCGCCTCCAGCCCTCCACGCCGCGGCTCGCGCAGCTCCTGCCAGTGGCGGTCCTCCGCGTACCACACAACGACGCCGTACACAGTGACCGCAAGCAGCACAGCGGTCAGCAGCAGCACGATCGCCACGTACGCCCTCGCTCCGCCGTCGCTCGGCGCAAGGTGGTTGGCCGCGCTGACCAGGCACAGTGCCGCAAGGAGCACAAAGCTCGCAGTCTGCATCACCGTCAGAAAGGCCGAGCGCATCATGTTCGTGAAGGCAACCACGCCCGCACCCGCAAGCAGCACAGCCGCCATGCAGAAGTACAGGACGTGGCAGCCTCCCACGGGCGAGTGCACAGCCGCAATCAGGCACACCACACACAGCACCGACAGCTGGAACACGCACCAGTACACGCGGCTGCCCCTCATGTTCGTCAGCATGCCGCCGTACATCCGCTGCTGCGCCGCGGGGTGCCAATACCCGACGGGGTACAGCAGGCGCTCGTGCAGCGGCTTCCTCGAAAACTGCCAGTACTTCGTGAAGCTCCCGCCCGTGTGGCGGGCAATAAAGTAGCACACACCAGCAGGGAACGACACTCCGTACAGCACGCCAACGACACCGATCACGCGGTGCTGCACGCGGGCGCCGGGCATCGCCAGTGCGAGCACGGAGCCAAAGAAAATGCCGAGGTGCATAGCCTGCGCCACAACGTACGTCAGGCTCGGGAAGCGCATCGCCGCCCACGCACTCGCCGCGTCCACGCCGCGCCACCGCTGGAAGGCCGCCGCCACACCGCAGTGCACGCATCCGAACACAGCGGCGAGCAGCGCGTTGCCCACCACCATCCACAGCGGGTCAAGGGCAGCGAACACCGACAGGAAGTACGGCAGCGCAACGGTGCTCGCACGCTCCTGCGCCGAGGCGCATGGCATCCTCGCAAACACGCCGAGTGCCTGCATCTCCAGGATGGAGCCCAGCCCGCCAGTCACCACCACGGCAACAGCCGTCGCACCCGCAACGACGCCGGTGATCGCCGAGAGGGCGCTGGCAGCAGCGGGCAGCGTGTTCGACCTGATCGTGAAGGACCCAAGCAGCACACCCCTGCAGCCGCCGGACACCGCCGCAGCGTCGCAGCGAATGACTATCGTCTCGTCGGCAGCAATGAAGTAACCGCGGTGCACGGGCACAGCCAGCTCCAGGACGGTGGACGGATTCGTCGCGTTGCGCACCCACGTCGCGTTGCTCAGCATCGCTCCCCACGGACCGCCAAACCCACTCGGCTGCGCCGTCGACACAGGCACAAAGCTCAGGTGCGTGCCGAGCTGCGGATCGCGTGCCCACCGAAACGGCGGCGGCAGCGCCACCATCAGCAGTGTCGGGGCGGCGCTCCCACCGCCGCGGATGTCGTTCTGCGTCAGGCTCCCACCAGCCGCCGTCGTCGTCACAGCAAGCGTCGGGCACGCCACGTCGCCCCACCACAGCGTGCCGCTCACCGACGCCGTCGGGGTCCGCGTGGGCAGCAGCGCCACCGTCTCCGTCACCTGCAGGGTCTCCGTCGGCCCGTACTGCGTCGGACTGTAGTGCTCGGTGCTCAGGCGCGGTGTTGGCGTCCATGTCGGTGTCAGGCTACGCGTCTCCGTCAGCGTCGCCGTGTGGCTCAGCGGCGGCAGGGCAGGCGTGCGGTTGCACCCGTCCACGTGCGGCAGGTACACCGGCAGGCAGTCACGCCCGTACCCGCCCTCAGAACAGCGGCAGCGGCACGACACCGACATCGCCCTCGTCGCAGCTGCAAAGCAGCTCACGTCGGCTTCGCACACGCCACACGCCACGGGGCGGAATTCCCCGATGATGCCGGCGGACCTGTAGTCCATCGGCTGCAGCGCCTGCCCGTTAAGCGTAAGGCACCCCACGACGAACCTTCGGCCGGCGCCCCCGAGCGCAACGGTGCCGTCCATCATAACGGGCCCACTGCCAGCGTTCCCGTGGAGCGTCAGCGTGCTCTGCACGAAGTCCGCACGGCGCGGGTACGACGGCACCGACAGGAGCCTGCCGCTGATGCTGTTGCCGCGCACCGACAGCCACGACCAGGACACAAACGACGCCGACCCCCGCAGCACCAGCAGCGCGCCATCGGTCAGCGCACCGGCGTTGTCGTTCACTACGACGGCGGACGCGTTGGACTCCACCCCGCTGTAGAACACCAACCCATGCGCGGCGTACACCTGGCTCCCCGACACGCGCAGCACAGCGCCCCCAGACGCAACCACGCGCGCACTCGCGTACAACGCATAGTCGCCACCGAACACAGCCGCGTCCAGTGCGACACCGCCACCGACAAGCTCCAGCACAGCGCCGTCCACCACCACCGTCCGCCCACCAGTCATCACGGTCACGAGGGCAACGCCAGACACAACCAGCACGGACCGCACAAGCCGCAGGCCCGACAGCACCAGCACCGGTGCGTACGGCGAGGACTGCGAGTCGAGAAGATACACAAGCGGCGTCGACCTCGCGGCAACCAACAGGGAGTCGGTCACCGTCAGCACGGACCCCGCGGGAAACGTGCCGGTCAGCACAAGCACACCGTTCAGCGCCTCCACATCGCACACCGACAGC
Organism: Trypanosoma cruzi; assembly: GCF_000209065.1. Taxonomy (NCBI): domain Eukaryota; phylum Euglenozoa; class Kinetoplastea; order Trypanosomatida; family Trypanosomatidae; genus Trypanosoma; species Trypanosoma cruzi. The sequence goes on along the minus strand of NW_001849170.1, from coordinate 8,745 downwards.
TCCACCGGCCCGCCCTCGTCGCTCCCCGCCGACACCGCACCGCGCAACGCTCCACCGCCCATCACGTACAGCACGGCGCCGTTCAGCAGCGACACGTTCTGCACAACGATCCGCACGCCGTCCCGCGCCATCCACGGCACGTACAGCACAGGACTCACGCCGTCCAGCACAACGTGGCGCAGCGTCACCTCGCTCGCGCCGGCAGGCACAACGAACACAGAGTGCACCGTCACGCCCTCGCGGACAAACACTCTCGACGCAGTGCCCACAGCGGGCGGCAGCGCGGGAGCACCCACAGGCACGCACGCCTCGCCGTACCCGCCGCTGCCGCACGCGCACACGCACACACCGTCCTTCATGCTCGCCGACGCCGTCCCGGGCGCGTAGCAGTGCGTGTCCCTGTCGCAGGCGTCGCACCCAGCAACGTCGATGCTCCCAGCGTCGCCAAAACCAGCCGCTGCGTACTCCTCCGCCGTCGACAGGACACGTCCACCAGCGTCGTTGCACGCAACCCTCAAATGCGCCCCAACCGCAAGCGACAGGCTCACCGACAGCATCCGCGGCAGCAGCGCTCGGTTGCGCACAAAGCTCAGCGTGCTCCCAGCAGCGGTCACGGCGCCAGCGGCGTAGAGCATCTCCCTCAAGACGCCGTCGTGCACGTTGCCCTTCGCCTGCAGCATCGATCCGCCGGCCAGGCTCACCGTCGAATAAAACGCCACCGCGTAGTCCCCCGTCGACGAAAAGCCGTTCCGCACAAGCGCCACAATGGAGCCCGACACGCTCACAGCCCCACGCGCAGACACCGCGTGCTTGCACAGCAGGAAGTCGCTGTCAACAAACGCCACCACGGAGCCGCCGCTGGCCGCAACACCGCCCTCCACCGACACGCACAGCCCCAGCGCCGTCTGCACCGAAAGCCCGTCCACGTACAGCGCACCGCGCGACGACAGCGCCACGCCGCCAAACACCAACACGCCAACAGCGTCGCGGAACACAGCCGCCACGTGCGTGCGCGCGATGGTCAGCACGCTCCCCGTCAGATTCACCTTGTGCAGCACAAGGCACGCGGAGGCGTCGCCAAGGTCGTAGGCGCCGCGGTACGCAACACACGCCTCTGCAATCAGCACCGAGTCCACCACAGCGACGCGCGAGCCCGGCGGAAATCGGTTCGCCACCACCACGCCGCCGCCGGAGCGCGACTCAAGCCCGCTGATCAACACATCGGCGCGCTCGCCAGCAGGTGGTTCGGACCGCCACCCAACAACGTACAGGCTCGCTCTGCCCACAAACGTGCAGTTCGCCAGCGTCACGTTGCGCACGCTCCCTGACATCGAATTCATTTCCACCACGACGTCCGCTGCAAAGGTCACACCAACGTAGCACACCACCGACGTCCCGAAACTGACGTTCACCTCCACATCCACACGCACGTCGCGCACGCACAAGTCGGCGCCGTCGGTGCTCGGTGGCTCGGGGACAGCGACGGGCAGGCATGCATCGCCGTGGCCGCCCTCCGCGCACGTGCAGGCGCAGCCATCACTCGAGGCCGTCGTCGTGTACGAGGGGAAGCACAACGCCGCAAGGGTGCATGGGTCGCTGCAGTTCATAATAGTGGCGTTGTACACGGACGGAATGCTGTATTTCGCCCCCTCCTCGCCATTCACAGTGTTGCACGCAACCACAATCGCTCCGTTTGTGAGATCGCTGGAACTTTTGGGTATCCGCAGTACTGTCAGCGTGCCCGTGCTGGATAAAAATTGGTTGCCAGACACAGACATCGTGGAGCCGCGGAGATTCACCTTGGGGTTAATAAAGAGGAAAGCTTCCGATGGGGATTCACGGCAGAGGTTGCCGCTCAGCTGCAGCCAGGAGTGGTAGTAGATGTTGAAGGAG
>NW_001849170.1:5181-6752 GCF_000209065.1 Trypanosoma cruzi | reverse complement strand
GCGCCAATCCAGCCAGCCTGACTGCTCGACGGTCCACAATCCATCGTTATAGGTGGCGTAGGACACGGAGCCGCTGTTCCCCACCACGCGCAACACGCTGTGATTCGACACGCTGAATTCTTGGTGCTGATACAGGAAGCTTGTCCCGGAGGACATCATGTTGTTGAGCAGTGCAAAAACAGAGTGATTGCGGACACTGAGCCTGTACACGTAGAACAGGTGTTCGTACCCATCAAAGCTGCAGTAACGCGCGTACAGCGAGCTGCCACCCACCAGCGTCAGAGTCCCAACCGAGTACAAACCAAACCCACCGTACCTCAAGGAATGCGCATTGACGTTGCTGACCAACAGCGAAGAAGCAGCCAACACGACGTTCCTCAGTAACAATACGCTCAGCGTTCTGCTCGTAGTGTCCGGTATGTCGACGACAGATAACTGCACCGCGTCAACCTCCGTGACGGCGATGTCGCAGTGCTGTGGAAGAGCAAGTGCAAACACAACTACAGAGGACCGCATCACCGTCCGGCCCACGCGGATCAGGACGCCGGATGACTCGGCCGCCTCAGCACCCCCAACAAACTGCAGCACAGCCCCGTAAAGGAACGTGCACCCAGTAAGCGTGATGTTGATGGGGAGATGCAGCGGCATACTGTTAAGAGAGAACGTCAGCACGGCACCCACGCCGCTGAATGTGACACCTAAGAAGCAGTGGTGCGTCTTCCACATGTTCAGCGTGAGGCTCGTCAGCGTCTGGTTCACCACGCAGCTCGTGTCACCGTCGACGGCTCTCTCCGCCACGGGCGGCACAACCGTGTCGGGCACCTCGAAGGGAAGACACGACGCGCCATGCCATCCGCCCTTGCAGCTGCACGAGCACGAGCTGCGGTCCACCGACTCCGTCCCGGGCAGGTAGCACGCCGCGTCCTCGTTGCACGTGCCACACCTGAACAGCTCCACACCCTCCGGAAACACACCGTCGTACGACACCTCCTTCCCTTCCTCGTGCAGGTTGCACCCCACCACAAATCGCGCGGGCGACGCCAAAATCGTGTTCGGTGGAAGAAGTTTGGCAAAGACTGCACTTCCTTCCACCTGACGGTTGTGTGCAAGCACCACGGTGGTGCCGCTGCCCGACAGCCTAATTTTCTGCTGGGGATGCGATATACTTAATACTGAGGCCGCACTCACGTTGTTGCCCTCCACACGCCACTGCGCTCCACCCTGAAGGATGAGAGAGTTCGATAAATACACCAGCGCGGGATCAAAAAAATATTTCTTGCCAATGAACGTGCAGTCCGCCACTCTCAGCAGCCCCGCGGTGCTCACAGTGGCCATCTTCACAAACCAAACGCCTACGACCGCACTCATCGCGTTGTTCTCCACGTCAAAGTAGCCGCCGTTCTTCACGTCAACAGCATGAACGCAAATGGCTAATTCTGCACCATTATTTCCCGCTGTCCTCAGTACATTTCCCTTCACAATGATCCCGCCACCATCAACAACAACAACAACGGGGAAATGAAGTGCGTACCTATTCCCCTCAATGCGGTTGTCAAGCAGCAGCAGCGTCG
>NW_001849170.1:0-5081 GCF_000209065.1 Trypanosoma cruzi | reverse complement strand
CTGAACAGGTTCACGACAAGGCCGCGCTCCACGAGGATGGCAGCGCACGAACCCCCGTAACACACCAGCGTCGACCGCGTCATGACAAACCGCGTCGACAGTAGCCGGACGCCGTCCAGAACAAGCGCGGGGCCGTACCGGTATCCCGTAAGGCCAGGAGTTATCGACACGTACTGCGACCCGCCAACCGTCGCGCGCAGCGTTGAGTTCGCCAGCAGCACACTCGAGTTCGGCGGCATCGCGCCATGCAGCACGATCGTGCCCTCCAGCGACGTCACATTCGTCATGTTGACGAGGGCGTGCGGCATCGGACGCGCCGTGCTATCGCTGAGGCCACCAATCCGCAGCTGCGCACCGCCCGCAAGCACGCAGTGGCGCAGCGTCACGTTCAGAGCGTCAGCGAACGCGTCCATCGAGCGCAGGTCCACCGCCACAGTGATTGGGCCGCTGAACAACACCGAGTCGAAGCACGCCGTCGCACGCCCGCCGCCAACCGTCACCGACTCCGTCAGCGTCACGCCACTCACGCAGCCCTCCGCGCCGCCACCACCGCCACCGGACCCCGCAGGCGGCACGTCGAACGGCAGGCATGCCTCGCCCAGACCGCCGGCACGGCAGCCGCACGCGCAGTCAGAGAACGAAGCCGTCAGCGCATCGAAGCATGCCAGCGCTGCCGCACAGCCGTCGCACGGCACCACGCTCACGGAAAACATGCCGGCCGAACGGTAGTCGTCGCTGCTCTGCAGCACCCGGCCGCCGGCACGGTTGCACTGCACCGACACGGCCCCGCTCGTGATCGTCAGCCCGGAGACAAGCGTCGCGCCAGCGGCAGCGCAGCGCGCAATCGACACGGCACCGCCGCTCAGCGTCACCCCCGACAGCGACGCCACCGACGACGCCTCGCCCACCGCCCACACGTCGTGCATGTCCAGCCACCCGCCGGCACCGACCGTCCCACCGTCGCAGCGCACCAGCGACGACGCGACAGACCCCTCGACGCCCACGAAGCGCAGCACTGAATCAAACACCGCGAGGCGCTCGCCAAGCACAAAGCCACCGCCGCTGCTCACAACCGACACGTTCGTCACGGAGAACACCGAGTGGCTCCGCAAACTGAGACGCGACGAGGACGCCACATGCATCGCGGATGCGGTCGGACCGCCCGACGCCTCCAGCAACACGCCGTCAAGCACCACCGCGCTCGACAGCAGGTCCACACCGCCGCCAACGTACACCGCCGACCCGCCCGCGTGCAACGACCTCAGCACAGTGTTGCTCACACGCAGCTGTGTCTGCAACAGCGACGTCGCGTACAGCACAAGCGGTGACGCCACCGCGTCCGTCAGCCCGCTCAGCTGGGAGTAGCGCATCGGCCCCGGCGTCACAATTGTCGAGTCACGGACCGTCACGTTTGTGTGTTCCGGCAGGTTGTCCACAAACACAAGCGAGCAGTAGCTCCCGGACAGCCCGCTCACGCTCACCTCCAGGCTCCGGTCACTCGCCGCCTCGCCGCTGTAGCCCCGCACGTAGATCTGCGCACCGCCGTCGCACACGCAGTTCCTCAATTCGATGCGCAGCGCGCCGGGAAGCATCGCCGCAACGTCGAACACCACAGCCACGCCGTTCGTGATGGACACGCCGTCCATCAGCACCGTGTCCACGGCGCGGCCAACCGTGATGGCTCTCTCCACCGTGCCGCCCCGCAGTCGCAACACAACCGCATGCACCGCGGGCATACACGCAGCAGCAGCAGCCACCGCCAACGCCGCAAGCAGCGCCACACGCACAGCCGCAATGGCCCTGCGCCGCACGCGGTGCCGGCTGCGCGGACACGCACCCTCCGCAGACCACATCCCTAACCCAATCAGGTATCAACAGGGCTGTCGTGGTGTGTCGCACTCGCCCCGTCGACCGTAACTCCCGTCTATCAAATCCTTTTCTACAGATGGCAAATCCAGATACACAATCCGCCAAATCGTTATCCACTACTACTGCTAATCCTACAGCAAGTAATCCCTAACACCTTGAAACGATGGTTGTGCTGTTCAAACCAAAGTATCTCTAATTGCACAGTCAGAAAAGGAAGAGGCAGCAACAACAGCAAATAAACAAAGGGGCACGCAGAGAGGCATCCGTCCACAGACAGTCTCCATCACAGCACAACCACCGACACAAAGGCGCGGAGATGCAAACACTTCAGTGACACCATCGCTCTCCCCTCATCGGCCAGCACCGCTCAAAATCGCGCCGTGGATTGGTTTTGAAGTAACAGCAATTGTGCAGTATACACGGAACAGCATCGAAATTTCATTCTAAAACTGCCCAAACGTATGTACTCCGCATCGGCTGCCAAAAAAAAAAAAAGGACTACGGAAGGGTATTGCTCCACTCATCCTCCTCCTGACCAAGGCAAACCCTTCATATCCTCTCCCTCTCCACGGCCTGAAAGCCGCAAAAGGCCGTCAAGAAAAAACACGTCTGTGGATGGCCCGGATTTGCGGGCGGGTCGGCAGCCACCCACGCTCGCTCCCTCACACATCTCTTCTCCCCCCACTCGCACACACACAAGGGCGCTGTCATGGGGAAGAGAAGTCCGCCGCTCAGCGCATGCAAGAAGACACACGCAGAAGCCACGCCACCCACGTCGCACCGCAACAAAAAGCAATGCGCGCAGCACACACACAACCGCGACAAGAGGGAATAAGCGAATCCAAGTACATACCGCAGCCCTTTACTTGTCCCTTCCCCGACGGGTGGCGTCCTACACTCATGGAAAGGCACGGCGCACACCATCCGCTCCCCCGAGTGCACTCAGCAGGCCGGCGCCCAGTCACCCCCGTGCCATCGCAATGGGAAACACAAACAAATGTCGACGTCGCGGACCATCGGTGTCTCTAGCAGAAAAGAAGAAAAAGATATGAGGACATGTCAGCAGCACAGACGGCGGTAAGAAACATGAAACGGAAGCACTCAGTGACAGTAGGCACGGCAAAAACGGAAAGAAGCCGCAGGAATTTAAGAAATCAAAAAGAAAAAAAGGGTGAGAGTCCGTCATGACTCCTGGGAAACACAACCAAAAGAAAAATTGATTCGGTAGGAATTTCATGTGCCATGCAACACAAGACGATCGGGGGTGTATGCATATTCCCTGCACAAAAAAAAAAAGGTAATGAAAAAAAAAAGAAGTTATACTCTCCCACCAGCCCACACAACATCCCTTATATTCCATGCGGCGTCCGGCCTGCTCCTCCACTCCTCGTTTTCTGCAGTCCGCCGGACGCGCAGCAGTGACGCCGGCACCGCGAGTGGGCAACAAAAGGGAAACAAAAGTCAGAAACACGTCACTCATAACGGATTGTAGCAATCGAACATTAAAAAAAAAAGAAACTAAGTATTCGAAAAAACACCAAGAAAAACTGAAAAAGTGGGAAAAAAATTTTAAGAAGGGAAAAAAAACATTAAAGAAAAGCATCAAAAACCGCAAGAAAAGCGGCATTTATTCTCCGTGAGGAGTCGCAATTCAACACTCGTTGCCTCACAAGACTGCCACAGCTCCACACAGTCCCAGAAGAAGAAGCATCGACACCCGAGACACGCACACACGCGCAGTGCTGTTAACATTCCAATCACGCAGTATCAATTTCGCGTCGTTGAGCAGGGCGAGGCGGTCCTCTTGGCTCGCGCCGCTCCCGGATTCGGAGTGGTTATTTTCTGGAACAGGAGCCTCGCTTTGTTTGGGCAGCAATCCCTCACTTCCAGCCAGAGGCGCCATGCTTTCTTGTACTGGCTGCGCATCCCCATCTCCAGTGGTCTCCCTTGACTGCAGGGTTGCTGGGTTTGCTCCCTCCTCCGGCGCGGATTGTTCTTCCTCCCCCATCGAGCTTTCCACTTCCGTGGTGAAGAAATCCTCGCTGTACTTTTTCCCAAATCCACCTGCTCCTGCAACAGCGGCCGTAGGCAAATTGTTGTTTTTTGCCAGAGGCGGCTGGAGCTGCTTCCCTCTCACTGCCTGTTGGAGTGCTGGTATTGTTTCCCGCTTGGTGGTCGTGTGGCGCCACGGCAGCCTCGGCGTCTCCCTGTGGCAATGGCTTCAACTGAAAAGCAGCTGAGTCAACACCCTGTGATTCGGTGCAACGGCCGGATCCAATACTCTCTGCAACAGGGACGGGCGCCTCTGGTGAACTTTGTTTCAAGAATTCCGGGCGTACCGTCCTGCCCCACACCCTCTCTTTTGCCGTCCCACCGAGCCACGGGAAGGACACTGCCGCCGGTGGCGGATATTGTGCACAACTCCGCGTAGTTAGGGCAAATGACGCTTTCCTTATCGTAGGGTGGTGTGTCCCACGTAATCGTCGCCCCACCCGCGCATGGAGTCCAATCGACGTTACGCTTTTCGGGATCTTTCAGATGCACTTGCATGCCAAGACACTTCAGTTCCGCATGCATGGCAGCACTCAGATACGTCTCCTCCGGGTACCTCGCATCTGTCGTGTTGGTGGGAAGCGTGTCCAGACACCACGAAGAGGGCTTATCCCCAGGCCTCGCAGACAAATATTCTCCCTTCTTAAAAACAGCCTCAAGGTCCCTCACGTCCATCACGGGATCAATGATGGGGCAACTGTCCATTGGAGGCTTTTTTGACAATTCAACGATACTCGAATGGCACCAACCACGGGAATACCGATCCGACGCGCAGCGTTTGACACCATCGTCTCTGTTGCAGAACATGTGGGAATATTTACTCAGGTTCAGTTCGGAGCACCTCTTCTGCAGCAGCTCACAGCCCGACTTCCTGCCCCAACCCATCGGCTCCGCCATATCCCAGTTCACCTTGAAGTAGCCCAGGTCAGCAAATGCAGCCAGCGTCAGCTCCGTGTAGTAGCCGGCGCCCCCAATCGGTGCCATCAACTCATCCTTCGCGTGGCGCTGTGACCAGTGCGACTCCAGCGTCCTCCCGTCCCCCTCTTGATCTTGTAGCTCCATGCCATAAATGTCATCGCAGTCGTAGTGCTCCCTCGCTGCCATCGCGGCATTCGTCGAGTTCACCACCACCGACAGTGCCCTGCCACGCACACCGGAAC
>NW_001849169.1:7808-27286 GCF_000209065.1 Trypanosoma cruzi | reverse complement strand
AGTTGGCGAAACCTTCGAAAAGGATGACGCTGTGCAGCAATCCCGGTGAAGCACCTCCCGTGTTGATGGTGCTCACCTCGGACAGGGGGTGGCCGTACACGCTGAATGGGCCGCATAGGTGTGGTAATGACTTGTGTGTTAACTGTGAGGTGGATCGAGTGTGGCAGATCGTCAAGGGCGATCTAACTAAGTGGTTTAGCAATTTTCATTTGACTCTCAATCCTTCACCCGTGCCGCATGTGCTGATTGGGACGCCCGGGATCGGGAAGTCGATGGCTGCCGGCTCTTACCTTCTTTACCAGCTGCTGCACTGCGATGTGGACAAACTCCAAGTGGTTGTCCACTGTTTTGGAGAAACGGCGTACGTGTTTGACAAGACCGCCAAAACCGTGACAAAATACATGGGTAACTTAACATCCAAGAGTGTTTTGTATGGTTTGTGGAAGAGTGGGATGAAAGGGTATATTATTTACGATGTGGCAAAGAAAGGAACACCGCCCGACACAGATATTGCGCCCTGTACTGGATGGGGCATGATTGTAGTGTCATCGCCAAACCTGGACAACTATGATAAATGGACGACGCAAGTAAGTGCCAGTCGAATCATCATGAATTGTCCTGATAAAGATGATGTGAAGGCGATGTGCGTTTGGATGAAGCAAAATCGACAGCTTGCGGAGGAAGAAGCGGAGGAAGAAGCGGAGGAAGAAGCGGACTACTGGAAAAAGGTGGAATGTCGAATGGATAAAGTGGGACCGGTTATTCGCTACATCTTTGATCAGAGACCATACAAAGGTCGGATTGTCTCGTGCGAAAGTACAGTTGATAAAATGGCCTTGCAGGACACCAACTATTACACTGTTTTGGGGACTGGTAAAATGTGTGGTAACTACGTCTCTGACAAACTTGTGAAGGTCGTACGAGTACGAGGAAGTGAGGGTTCCGAATTGCCTTTAAATGCACTGATTTCTTCTCACCTTGCAGAATTAACGTTATGTAAGTTGGCGACGTTAATGCAGCAGCGTGATTTTAATTTACTCATATTGGCCATCGAGGACGATCTCATATCAAAAGCCCTTGAAGATCATTCCTCGTTTGCATTTTTAAGTGCGGCCTTTGTAAAAGCAATAATACCGAAACTCACGGAGCTGAAAATAACAGCAAATGCTCCGCCACACCGTTGTGCGTTGAGAGTGTGTCCACATGAGCGCCCCTTCAAGCCCTGTCTTTTAGAGTGCCTGGAAAAATTTAAAAAGAAGATTAATATAGAGTCTCGGGTGCTGTACAAACCGGAGGCTCAAAACTTTCCGCTGGTGGACGGCTTTTTCTTTTCGGACTCAAATCCGAAGACGTTGGTTGGGCTGCGGATGGCTACGGCGGGTGAACACCACACGACAACCAGCACTGTGCGGCAGTTCACTGAGTGCCTGGCGGCATATTTTAATGGTTGGGAGGAATTTTCTGAAGGATTGTCGTGGGAGATGATTTATGTGCAGCACGCAGAAAGCACGCCGATGATTGAATGGCAGAGATGTGATGTCGTCAATTCCGATAATGTGAGCCGCGCTGAAAACCGAGAGATTGCGGCGTTCTGGGAGGAGGAGGTGCGCCAGTACCAAGTGTCTGTATCATCCAGAGACTTTCCACGAGAAGAAGCTCTCTGAGGTGTGGAATAACAACAACAACAGGAAACAGATTAGGAAATGAAAAGTGAAAGAGACATTTTGATTTGTGGTAATTTTTTTTTTTTTTAAATATATATTTAGACACTTGTCTGTGCATGCGGTGCGGGTGCACCAGCACCAGGTGACAGTGTTACAAAAAGATGTCAAAAATGACCAAAGCCATCGAAAATAACAGTGGCAGAAGAAATTAGGGAGGGAAAGGGGTTGCTTGGTTTCTGGTGAAAAACATTGGGTGGTTTCTACATGTAGCATGTTAATTGTGTGTGTGTACAAGAGGCGTAATCGGAGAATTGCCCCGGTATGAGGGAGTCATTGTGGCTGGCGGTGTCGCAGTACTACTGCATTGTCCATTTTCTTCTATTGTGCTCTAAGACCCATCACTAACAGAAGCGTCTTAAAGGGATGGACGACGAATAAGTTCTATTTGGGAAATGGCGCACTCCGTGTGACCGCATGGAATGAGGCGTCGCGTCATGGCTGGGTGCGGAATCGATTCCGCGTGTGGCTCCTTGAGAGCTCATTTCGTGTGCGCTGTTTGTTGGCTGCGGGCTGTGGCCGTATCCCGTTGGCCGTGGGACTGAACTGGAAGCAGTGGCGCTGTGTCTTTTCTCGTTCTTGTCCATTGGTGTGTGACTGCTGGCGGCGTGTGCCTTCCTTGTGTGGAGGGCCGAATCCTCTCGCCCGCGGACTGACAGAACTGCGATGGTGTGTGTGTGTGTGAGGGCTGGAGTGGAGTTGCCGGCCAGGGAGAGGGCCGTGGCGGTGCTTTTCCCGAGACTGGTGTTTGTTCCTTCCGTGTGTGTTTGCGCTGCTTCTTGCTTTTCCTCCTCTCACCCTTTTTTCCTGTGTTCCTGCGTGGAGTGGCTGCATGCTCACGGGCCATGTTGATTGTGAGTGCGTCGTGACGGCATCCATTCATTTCTCTCTCTCTCTCTCTGTCTGTCTGTCATTCTCTGTTGGGTGTGGCGTGTTGCACCGCGTGAGGGCTGGCCCGCACACACCGACGGCCCGCCGTGGCTTGCCGTGTTGCTGCTCTTTTCTGTAGGCGATGGTCCTCCGTGCCGTCCCTCCCGGATTCTCTTGTGCCCCACTCTCTGCGTGGGTGCTCTGCTCTGCTCCTCACTGACCTTTCTGGTGTGTTGCCGCTGCTGTTGCTGTTCTCTCCACTTCTTGAACACAGACACACGCTAGGAAAGAAATCAAACAAGCGCTACTCGCTACTGTGAAATTGTAGGGCACTGAAAGGACCAACAGCACACACACCGCCCACACACACACATATTTATATGCTCTCACGTATTGCTGCTGTGATGGCACCCCGCACACACAACCGTCGCTGCGTGACCGGATCCAGCGGAAGGAGGAGGGAAGGAAGGGGGAAGGAAAGGCCGTTGATCCTTTTCAGGGAACGACACTGGCGCCCTATAAATGGCAAGAAATGACTGGATCCGAGGCGGCAGCCGGCTCGCTTCGTGTTCCCAGCCTTGCTGAGGGGGCCGGCGGTGTGTTTGCCGTTGCTGAAGCTCAGGGCAGTGAAAGGGACAGAGCCTGCGGCCATGCTGCGATTGCAACAACGTACATTGAGCCGGGCGATGGTGGCTCAAAGGCGATCTCGGCGATGGATGCAGGCGTTTCTCTCGTAGAACTCGTGGATGCCGCCAGTGGTACGACCAGGGCACGAGAAAAGATGCAGCCAACGACAATTGTGAGCGGCAACAGTGTCTACATGGCCCTTGGGGACTACGAGAAGAAGACGTCTGGGGGTCAGGTTGCCGATGCAGATGGCTGGAGGCTTTTACTGACGCGGGGAACTCTCACTGAGGATGGTGGGCAGAGGAAAATCATGTGGGATGATATCCGTGCAGTGGACCCTGTGGCCATCGGGCTTACTCAATTCCTGAAGAGGGTGATCGGTGGCGGAGGATCGGGTATTGTGACGAAGAACGGTTACCCTGTGCTTCCCATGCAGGCAGTAGAAAAGGTTGGAAGGAGTGTTTTACTGTCCATGCGTTTCAACATGCGTATAGAAGCATGGGAGCTCTCGTCCGGTACGACAGGTAGTAATTGCAAGGAACCATCCATCGCGAACTTGGAAGGAAATCTAATTTTAATTACTTCTTGCGCTGCCGGCTACTACGAAGTATTCAGGTCCATTGACTCTGGGATACGTTGGGACATGAGTGGTAGGCCAATTACTCGCGTGTGGGGCAACTCGTATGGTCGAAAAGGGTATGGCGTTCGCTGTGGCCTCACCACCGTAACCATTGAGGGAAGGGAAGTGCTGCTAGTTTCCACGCCGGTGTATTTGGAGGAGAAAAAAGGGTAGGGGTCGGCTTCATCTTTGAGTGACGGACGGCGCACGTGTGCATGATGCTGGGTCGATATCCGATGCAGCTGATGACGCTGCTGCCAGTTCCCTGCTGTATAGCAGTGGGGGCGGTCTGATTTCGCTGTACGAGAATAGGAGTGAGGGGTCATACGGTCTTGTTGCTGTGCACGTGGCTACGCAGCTGGAGCGGATAAAGACTGTGGTGAAGAGGTGGCAGGAGTTGGAGTGAAGCCTTAAGAACGTGCAGACCCACTGCCACTGTCGGCCCGGTGAAAAGGGGCATGTGTATTCGTCCCATTCTTACTGACGGGCTTGTTGGCTATTTGTCTGGTCTGTCAGCTGGGAGTGAGTGGATGGACGAGTACCTCTGCGTGAACGCGACTTTTCATGGGACGGTGAGAGGGTTCTCCAATGGAGTGACGTTTGAAGGACCCGGAGCAGGGGCGGGGTGGCCTGTTGCCCGAAGTGGACAGAATCAACCGTACCATTTTGTACACAAAAGGTTCACTCTGGTGGTGATGGCAGTCATCCACGATGAGCCGAAGAAACGCACCCCCATTCCTTTGATTCGTGTGGTGATGGATGACGGGGACAGGACTGTGCTATTTGGTGTGTTTTCACCCATGATGGGGGGTGGATGACTGTAATTCATAGTGGCGGTAGACAAATACTTCCAACAGGGTGGGACCCAGGAAAACCGTGTCAGGTGATGCTGCGACACGACACGGGCAATTGGGGTTTGTACATTAACACGAGGGCGGCTTACCTTGGCACCCACAAGGGGTCTCTTCTCCAAACAAACAGTATTTCACACATCCAATTCCGCGGGGAGGGTGGGGAAGTTGCAGAATCCAGCCATTTGTCACTCTTCAACGCCCGTTTGTATAACCGAAGACTCAATTCCAAGCATATAAGATGGCTCATGGTCGGCGAGGCGGGCCAAAATACGATGATGGCAGCTCTTATTCTGCGAGTGCGTCGGAGGAAGGAAGCAGAGGCGACAGCTCCAATTCTGAGAGTTCATCGCGGGTGGAAAGTGGAGAGGTGAGCCTTGTGCATGGGAATGTGTCTTGGGTGCTGTTACTTCTGCTGGGGCTTTGCGGCTCTTTACTGATATTAAAACGGCGTTGTTGCTGTCTCCGGCGGTGCAGTGTATATTTACATGCTGATGGTTTTTACATATTTTATTGCTGTTGTTGGCGGGCTTATAAAATTTTATATTTTTATTTTTGATTTTCATTTTCGTAAAATAATAATCATAAAAGTAATAATGATACTTGCCATTATTATTGTTATTATCCAATTTTTTACATTTAACGACCTGCGTGAAAATTGCGTTGAGTGCGTAGTTTTTTTTTTTTTTCCGTTTCTTCCGTAATTGTTCCTTTATTTATCCGCTGCTTGGGCTGCCGTGCCGGCTTGAGTTGTGCCATATATATATATTTTGAATTTTTTTTTTTGTGACCTCTGCGGTAATTATGTGCGTATTTGCCTCTTGGCATGGCTGCCTTCTCTTTTTTTTTTGCCTTTACGTCTCTGCAGACATACAACCACCCTCGCACGACACGTGTAACGTTTTATTTTACGTGGATGGTCCTATCTTGCCGGCAATTGCATGTGGGTGCTGCGTTCTTCTGCGGCTACGAAGGGGGAACATGAGAGGGCGGTGCGCATGACCTCATGGGACATGGCGTGACGCCGTTGGAGGGCCCCGTGAGGCGTCCGCGGTTTTGCGGGGAAGAAGAAAATGAACCCGCTGGAATAGCTGCCGCCGGGCCCGTTCGTGCTGGACGAGTTGAAGCGCGAGTACAGCCACACGGACACCCGCACGGTTGCTGCGCCGTACTTCTTCCAGCACTACGATGCCGCCGGCTGCAATACTTTGCGGTGCCGCCACAAATACAAGGAGGAGAACAAGATGCAGCGCATGGAGCACGTGTGTGAGTATTGCGTGGCGGTGGCATGCCGTAGGCTATGGAAGAAGTGGAGGACACGGAGCTGTTGGACTGCGGGAGGAGGTGGCGGACGCAGCGGGGGAGGATGACGGGCTATGCGTGCTGCAGGTGAGTTTTTCTAAAGAGGGAGTAACGCTGACGGTAATAGTGACTGTGAGGGTGTGGGGAAGGGGGCGGTAGATCAGCACTCCTTTCATTGTTGTTGTGGTGGTGCGTGACTCTCATTGCTGGATGGGACGGTGCGGTGCCGGCGGTAGGTGATGGCGGAGGCCAATGTCGATAAAGGTACCGAAATGAAGGAAGATGAAAGATTTGACAGTTCAGAGCCTGTTGCTGGTATTGTTGGTGCCGAACAACATGTAACGCAGGATTCAGTCAAGGAAGGTCCCGAAAACGGAAATGGCATCACCAGGATAATGGTGTGATCATGGCATCGCCAGCAAGCACAGTGAGAGGGAAAGAAGAAACCGGAGGAATTGAGGGACCCAAAAGCTCAATTGAAGGCGATGAAACATCCCAATTAACATTGCCGCAAGAAGGAGTACCACCACCATCAGAACCATTAGCAACGACACTGAGTGTAAACCCAGCCGGAACTTTAAATGCAACACCAGCGAAGGGACAGTCCAGCTCTGATGACGGCTCCGCCCAGGAAGAAGGACTCAAATTACCAACACCAAAAGCACCTGCAGCAGCAGCGGCAGAAGCAACAACACAAACAAAAGATGAAAACCCCTCCTTTGCAGATGACCCTTCAGTGCAACATGTAGAAGCATCTCAACACCACATGGAGTCAAGAAGTGCCTCACGAAAAGAAGGAACCATCCCCACCACAGTCACCATAACAGACGGACCAACAGAAGTTAGCGCCGAATCAACTCCAACATCACCCTCAGCTTCCAAAGGTGCCATCACAAATGACGCTGACAAAGGAAATGAAGAAGGCATTCCAAAACATGATCAAGCACCTGATGTTGAAGCGAAGAAAGAGGCACAACAAGGTGAAGATAAAGAAGAAAATACAAATAAAACGGCAACTGTCGAAGCCGCAGCTATAACAAATGATGCTGCGACTATTGGCGACAGTGACGGCAGCACCACAGTTTCCCACACCACCTCCCCTCTTTTGCTTCTTCTTCTTGTTGTTGCGTGTGCGGCTGCTGCTGCGGTGGTGGCCGCGTGAGAGGGAGTGTGAGAGAGCCATGCACCGCCCGCACACACACTCGTCCTTCTCTCTCTGTGTGCGTGTCCCCTTGCATGGACTCTCGCCCTCACCTCACCCCACGAGGCACACACAATAATGTGCCCATTGTATATATGCATGCACACCCATGCAGGCCCGTTGGTGCTCTCTTTTGCACGACACGCACCGCTGCCGTCCTGCCTGGCTGCATGGGCGGAGCACCGTAACTGTTTCTGTTTTGTTTTTATTGCATTGAGTGGGCGACCTCTCTCTCTCTCCCTCTGTGTGTGTGTTTTGCTTTACGGGAGTAATGAGAGTGTGTGTGCGCTGGTCGTCCCACGCCTCAGCTTTTTGTTTTGAATCTCTGCTTGTGTTGTGGTTGAATGGGCGTATTTTCATTAACCATCATTTGTTTTCTTGTGTGGTGACGTTTGTGTTTCATTTTTCTTTCAATCAATCAGTCTTTGTTGCCTCAGCAAGCCAAGAAATACTTTTCCAACAGTCACGCCGATGGTTCAGTGGCTCCTCGCCTCACCGTGCCCTGCAGCGCTGCCATTGCTGCTCATGATGTTGACTTTGATGTGTTGTTCCAGCGGGTGCTTTGCTGCCAGCCTGACGTACCATTGCTCCTTTGACAAAGCGATGCGTGTCGACAGGACGAAATCGATGCCGGTGGTGATGAAAAACGTGCCTTCGGGAACGGGAAGTGCGTCGCAGACATACACCGTAATCGGGAGGAATGGATGGGCACCCATCCGCATCAATGTGTCCACAAATGACCTGTATAATAACAGGATGTATTGCAGCACAGATCATTCTTATGTGAAAAATTTATTGACAGACTATTACGATTGCCAGGGCAATGCTTTTTCCAGTAATAAGAGGAAAATCCTCATCGACAATGTTGTCCCTGCAGCTGTCAAACTGCATGCGGATCGTCTGCTCGTCCAGCCACTGGAGCGTCCGTTGGTTGTGCCCCAATTTGCCACGGGCAGTGTTTGCAGTCGTTTCACTGTGCCTTCTGAGCATCGTTCCAAGGGCGTTGCCAATTCTGACATGGTGCTGTACGTGGCTGCAGCGCCGGGTGGTGTGTGGGCACTGCCGTGCGCCACGCTGGAGGATGGCCGTCCAGTCGTTGGCGTCATGAACATTGCCCCGGCCGTTTTATTTCACGGACGCCTCGCCACCCGCATCGCCGCGCACCTGATGGCCCATGCTCTCGGGTTCGCCCACCCGCACATGGCCAGCCGCAGCATGGTGAGGAATGTTACCGGTGTGCGTGGCAGGGCGCTGTCGGTGGTGGTGAACTCGACGAATGCCGCGATGGCTGCGAGGGAGCACTACGACTGCGATGACATTTATGGCATGGAGCTACAAGATCAAAATGGGGACGGGAGTACGCTGGAGTCGCACTGGTCACAGCGCCACGCGAAGGATGAGTTGATGGCACCGATTGGGGGCGCCGGCTACTACACGGAGCTGACGCTGGCTGCATTTGCTGATCTGGGCTACTTCAAGGTGAACTGGAAGTTGGCGGAGCCGATGGGTTGGGGCAAGAAGTCGGGCTGTGAGCTGCTGCAGAAGAGGTGCTCCGAACTGAACCTGAGTAAATATTCCCACATGTTCTGCAACATAAACGATGGTGTCAAACGCTGCGCGTCGGATCGGTATTCCAGTGGTTGGTGTCATTCGAGTATCGTTGAATTGTCAAAAAAGTACCCAATGGACAGTTGCCCCATCACTGATCCCGCACTGGACGTGAGGGACCTTGAGGCTGTTTTTGAGAAGGGAGAATATTTGTCTGCGAGGCCCGGGGATAAGCCCTCTTCGTGGTGTCTGGACACGCTTCCCACCAACACGACAGATGCGAGGGACCCGGAGGAGACGTATCTGAGTGCTGCCATGCATGCGGAACTGAAGTGTCTTGGCGGGCAGGTGCATCTGAAAGTTCCCAAAAGTCGTTACGTCGATTGGTTCCCATGCACAGACGGGGCGACGATTACGTGGGACACACCACCCTACAATAAGGAAAACGTCATTTGTCCTGAGTACGCGGAGGTGTGCACGATATCCGCCACCGGCGGCAGTGTCATTCCCGTGCTTTCATGGGACAACGAGGAGAGGGCGTGGGGCAGGACGGTACGCCCGGAATTCTTGAAACAAAGTTCACCAGAGGCGCCCGTCCCTGTTGCAGAGAGTATTGGGTCCGGCCATGGCACCGAATCGGAGAATGTTGACTCAGCTGCTCTTCAGTCGAAGCCATTGCCACAGGGAGACGCCGAGGCTGCCGTGGCGCAACACGACCACCAAGCGGGAAACAATAACAGCACTCCAACAGGCAGTGAGAGGGAAGCAGCACCAGCCGCCTCCGGCGAAAACAACAATTCGCCTACGGCCGCTGTTGCAGGAGCAGGTGATTTTGAGACAACGCACAGCGAGGATTTCTTCACTACGGAAGTGGAAAGCCCGATGGGGGAGGAAGAACAATCCGCGCCGGAGGAGGGAGCAAACCCAACAACCCTGCAGTCAAGGGAGACCACTGAAGATGGTGATGCGCAGCCAGTACAAGAAAGCATGGCGTCTCTGGCTGGAAGTGAGGGATTGCTGCCCAAACAAAGCGAGGCCCCTGTTCCAGAAAATAACCACTCCGAATCCGGGAGCGGCGCGACCCAAGAGGACCGCCTCGCCCTGCTCAACGACGCGAAACTGATACTGCGTGATTGGAATGTCGACAGTACTGCGCGTGTGTGCGTGTCGCGGGTTTCGATGCTTCTTCTTCTGGGACTGTGTGGAGCTGTGGCAGTATTGTGAGGCAACGAGTGTGGCATTGCGACTCCCGACGGAGAATACGTGCCGCTTTTCTTGCGGTTTTTGATGTTTTTATTTAATGCTTTTTTTTTTCTTTTTTAAAAATATTTTTCCACTTTTCAGTTGTTTTTGGTGTTTTTTCGAATACTCAGTTTCTTTTTTTTTTTTTTCTTATGGTCGTTTGCTACAATCCGTTGTGAGTGACGTGTTTCCGACTTTTGTTTCCCTTTTGTTGCCCACTCGCGGTGCCGGCGTCACTGCTGCGCTTCCGGCGGACTGCACAAAACGAGGAGTGGGGGAGCAGGCCGGATGCCGCATGGAATATAAGGGATGTTGTGTGGGCTGGTGGGAGGGTACAATTCCTTTTTTTGTTTTCTTTTTTGTTTGTGCAGGGAATATGCATACGCCCCCGATCTTCTTGTGCTGCATGGCACATGAAAGTCCTGCCGAATCAATTTTTTTTTTTTTTTGTGTTTAAATGTTTAAATGTTTTCATTTTTTTTTTTTTTTACGCCCCCATCTCCTTTTTTTGCTTTTGGGGCAGTCACTATGAACGTTTTTTCTTTTCTACTCTTCCCTCTTTTAATTGTTTCATGCTGCACTCTTCCTGCGAGGGGTGCTGTGTGTTTCCGCCCAACTGCTCCACTCGCACACCCACCGACACGCTCGTGACGACGGCCCTGTGCGCCTCGCCTGCTGCACGCATGAGGAGGGGCCGCGACGAACGGCGCGCTGAGGGAGCCGTGACGTGTGGGCGTGCGACGAGGGCCTGTGGGGCGGAGCACACATTTCTTCCCTCTTGTTTTGTTTTCTTGCGACCAGGGCGGGCAGACACCCGCAGCGCCACACACACACAGCCACACCCTGCCGCCGTGTTTTTTTTGCTTTTTTCGCTGCGCTCACTCTCCCGATGGAGTGACGCGACTCCCGTCATGTCTGCGTGCTTCTCTCAGTCCACACACACAAGAAGAGTGACTGTGCTCTGCGGGCCGCACTCACGCGCCGATGGGAGGGCTGAGGGGAGCAGCAACACGTGGATGACCCCATGAAATATGAACGATGTGCGGACACACAGAGGGTCGGACGGTTGAAAGACATTTAAATACCTTTTAATTTTTTTCGGGCAAAATATATGCAGACAGTTTCTGGAGCAACATGGTGGTTGGGTGCTTTCTTTGTGTGGTTTTTCTTTTTTTTCATTTTTTCATTTTTTCTTTTCAAAGTGTGAGGTGTGGAATGGTGAAGATGAATTTTTTTTTAATTTTAATAATTTTTTATGAATTGCCGCTGCTTTGTCCGCAGTGCAGTATCATGAGCTTGAGCAGTCCTGTTATTTCTGCCATGGGCGTCCGCTGTACAGTTTTTTTTGTGCGTCCCTTCACATGCTCTGCTCCTGTTTTCACTTCTTTGCCTCGTGTTTCTGCAGGCACACAACCACATGCACGCACAAGATGCACATTTAATTTGATTTTGATGCTTCTTTTTTAACGTGTGCTGGCGGCTGCGGGTGGCTGCTGCTTCATCATTCCGTGGACATGAAGAGAAGGAAGAGACAGTGGGAGTGCGCCGCGGCTCTCATCCCCTGTGGGAAGGTTGTGCTGCGTGTGGCGGCATTGCTTTTAAACGCCGAACCAACACGCACGAGGACATGACACGGAGCGGAAGACTTCTCCTTTGTTTTGTGTCTGCTGCTGTGGGTGTGGGTGCATCCACGCCGGACTTGTCGGCACGATGGCCGCAGCGTGTGGCTGTCGCTCTCTTCTCTCGAGAGATATGCCGCGACGCTTTCCCATGTGTGTTGCTTCGGGGACAATGTGCCAGCGGCTGTGCGATTGCCGGATGGAGGGAGAGGTGTGGAGGGAATTGCGTGAGCGCCGCTGTCAGGAGTCGCGCTGGGCGTCTTGCCGCGGAGGGCATTGCCCACCCAACGCAGCACCGCCCTGTCGGGCACCCTCTATCACTCCGCAGCATCGTAGTCGACGCCACCAGCACACGGCGAGGCAGCGGATGCCACCACCGCCACGAGTGCGACCGGAAGGAGACACGTCCGCTGTTGCGTTCCGAGGAGTCACATCGTGTGGCACAGCGGCGTGCCCAAAACCTCCTCGCGGACTCCGCACACGACACCGGGCAGTGGACGCTGAGTGTTTGCGTCGTGGAGGACACCGCGGTGGAATCCCTCCTTTCCTCCGGGTGGACGGTCGGCTGATTTTCCTCTCGTTCTTACCCATGAGGGTTTATTTTTTCTTTTTTAGCTTAAGAACTCTTGCTGTGTTGGGGCGCGGCTTTGGAAAACCCATCACCTTTGATGGTGGGCCTGTGCTTCCGTTCGGTTTCTCCCCTTTACCACATTGTCGCTTTTTAAATATTTTGTGATGACGAGTGGGGTTGCAGAAGACACGCTGAGGCGCTGGGCTTCATTATCGATTCATTTATTTGATTTTTTTTTTTTTTTTTTACCTGGTGCGGTTTGCGGTGTCTCTGATAGCCTTCCCGCATGGAGGGCTTTGTTGGGGCGCTCGAGCCTTTTTGTGCGGACGGAAGGCCAAGGACGTTATCCATGCGTGGCCATTGCGCTGGAAGGAATCTTTTTTTTTACGCATTGACACGGAGCCATTCCTGCGCACCTTCTTTTTCTTTTTTACTTCTTTTGCTTTCTTTCAGGAGATGCTCCCTTGGCTTTGCCTCCAACGGGATATGCGCGGAGTTACACGCGTTTAAAAAACCGAGGCCACGAGCCCTTTTCGGAAAGGATGCTTTATCTTTCTTCTCAGATTAAATTTGTTGTCCATTTTGATTTGTTTTTTTTTTGGAGTGGAGCCCCTACTTGGCGACGATCCCACGTATGGTTTGGTGCTGATCCGACCAGGGCGGACTATATCCACTGCGTCGGGGAAAGGCTTCTGGTGGACCCAACGACACGGCGGCTGGGGGGAAATAATAACGGGACGGTCGCTATCCCGTTGATGGTGGCCCCGCTGATGCTCGATCTGATGGACTTTCGGAGGATGATGTGCAACATCAGTGTGCCCATCCGGCTGTTGGTTTTGGTGCAGAACGGGCGGGAGGCGATGCTGTCGTTGTGCCTGCAGGAGCTCGAGAGGGTCCATGGGTGGTCCGGACGCCTGGTTGTGAGTCGTCACCCGGAAAACATCGGGTACAGCGCTGCCGTGAACATCGGGTCACGACTTGCACTCTCGCTGCCGCGCGAGGAAGTGCCTTTTGTTTTTGTGACAAACAGCGACGTAATGTTTTCACCCGATCTTCTTCCCAACCTTCTACGCGATGTGCATGAAATGACGAGGCATGATGCCGCTCGCGTGGATGAGTTGTCGGCGGAGGTGGCGAATGAGCCGAGCGAGTACAGTCCTGTTTTGCGACGGGGCTTGAGGGTGCTGCGCTCCACGGTGAACGATAGCCGGTTGTCGACGTCTGCGCTGCTGCCTGACCGCATCCGTTATGCCTCTGCGAAGGAGCGTGAAAAGGCGTTTTCGAAGCATTACGGGCACTTCTGCGCGTATTACAAAAGCAGTTGTTTTGTGTCTGTTTTGTTGACACGCCTGGCGATAAGCACGGTGGGATATTTTGACGAGAACTTCTACCCAGATTGCGTGGAGGATGTCGACTACGGCTTGCGCCTCCGTTTGCTTGGATTTCAGGAGCGGAATGTCTTATGCGGCAAACTTCTGCATCGCGGCAGCTCGAATATTCGTTTCTCTAATGAAATGGAGCCACCGGACGCTCTCTGGTACCGTCGCGTCAGGTCTTTGAGTGCGAACCAACCATATGCCATGATGAAGTGGAACCGTCCACGGGCGTGCAGTGGCGGGTGCAAGGAGCCATATGACGGCATGGTCCCCGCAGAGGTTTGGGTGAAGGATGAGGCACGCATACAGCGCGTTCGGGTCTACGGGCATGACGAGGAGCAAGGGGTCCCAAAGGTTGAGTACGACAGGACTCTTTTGTACCCTTTCACGACGAAAGGAAGATGAACTGGCGCCAGTCGCAAGTTTTTTGTTTTTATTATTTTATTTTATTTTTCACTTCAAATATTGAAAGTTCTTTTTTATATTTACACAAATGATATTTAAGCGAGTACGCCGTGGGTTTTAAAGAGCGCAACCATATATTTGGCATGACAGGGGAGGGGAGGGCGCAGCGTCCAAACTTGGCCGTGTTGCCGAGGGTAGGAGAGGGCGGCAGCAAGCAGGAAACATGATGATGATGGATGAGGGAGAAATAACAGGGGAGGGAAGCAGAAAACAAGCCAAAAATATTCTGAGCACAACGCTGTTTCTTGTTGTGGGCGATCGACGCCGCCATTGGCTACTGATTTACCCACTGAAGGTGACACCCGTTTCCGCTGGATATGCTGCGTGCATATCTGTCGGGCTCTTTTTTTGTTGTTTTGTTTGTCTCCCGCACATTTATTTCTCCGTGCCGCCTGACCCACTCGTTTATTATTCCCCTCCCTGTTTTTGTGCGTGCACCGAGAGAAGGGCTCGGGGACATGAAGTGCGCTCCCCTTCTGTGAGATGCCACCAAAAACAGGAGGAGAAAAAAAAGAAAAGTGAAGTGGGGAGGGGAACCATCGCCACGCGTCCTTTTCTCCGAGAAGGCTGCTTGCCACGCCACTGAGGCGCGCCGTGTGCTTCACGAGGTCCGCTGGACTTGATTGGGGAGCCGTGAAGGATGGTGCGTGTGAGTGTGGCGGATGCGTCTCCCAGGCGTCCCCAGAGGACCCTCTGGCCATTGGGACTGCGCGGAATGCGGGAGTCCGCGGGGATATTTGGCCGTTTTGTTTTTATTCCTCCATCCGCCCATCCCAAACCTCAACACGGCGTCTGATCCAACGGCTGCGACGGGATCCGTTGCGTATTTCTGATCCTTTTTTGCGTTGCAGCGGCACACCTGGTGTGTCCTGCTTGGCAGACACAGTGAACGGGAGTGGGCTTCGTTATCGGGAAAACGATGGTCACGGCGGAGCGTGTTGCGCACGTCGCAATTTGGCGTGTTTGTGGCGATCCTTGCGGATGATGTGACGGCACCTGTTTTACTTGCGGGGAGAGAAGCGATGCTCCACGGTGGTGCACACGTTGCGTGTGGAGGCTTCTCTTGCTGTTATTTTGTGAATGTTTATTTTTTGCTTGAACACCACAGAGGGCGGTGTCTGCGGACAGCAGAGAATTGCGAGAAGGGGCAACACACGATTTTTGGCGCGATGAGGCGGCTTCTGTGAATTTACGGTGTTTTATTTTCAGGGTTGAGAGAATATCCTTTGCTGGAATGTATTGTGGGAGACCATCCGCGTACATATATATTTTTTCAACCCCTTGGCATTTGTTGTCTGCCGTGAAACAGATGTTGATGGCCGTTTTGTGGCGGCGAGATGCATTTTTATTTATTGGCGAGTGGGTGAATTGTGTTGCGTTCTGCCACGCGGCTTGTTGCTGAGGGCACGTGGCCGCAGGGAGACGTTGTGAGCGCCTCTGACACGAGGGGCGATTGAGCAGTCATCTCCTCCGCTCGCCGGTACACGCTGTTGAGGCGGCGTGATGATAATGAACCGGCTTCTCAGAAGGGTAAAAAGAGGACGTTTGCTCTTCCTGCTGCGGTTCACGAGTGGACTCTACAATCCGTGGGCGGGGTCACTCTGTGTGCCGTATTTCTTTGAATTTCCATGAGTTTTGCACATCGCCATCCACACGCACATGCACGCAGTCTCCCTGTTTGCCCTCCTGTGGGCGGGAGACCGGGATGCAGAGGGAAAATGTGGCCCGTGCCAGCATGTGGTAAAGTCTTTCTTGGGAGGGATTGCGACTGTGATGTACGTCCTGGTAGGCAGGAATGGGATGGGCGAAGAGCGGAGGGGCGAGTAGCAACGATCGTGTGCGGGGCAATGCGCAGTGAGTAGGGCGGAGTGGTATTTATGTTGAGTTTTCAAAACATTTTTGCCTTTTTCTTTTGTGGCAATGGAAAGAAACTTTGGGTGATGAGTTGTGGATTATTTGCACATGATTCAGCGCGGCAACACCATTTGCGGAGAAAATGAATGGCATCTGCGTGCGGCTTGTTTTGTGAGCGCGAGATGGTCGGGGAGGTGCTCAACGCCCCGAGAGGCCCGGAGCAAAGAGGCGTGCACTGCTGCAAGCGGAGGGATGCACGCTCCTGTTGGTGGCGTTGCTGTGGAGCCCTGAATGGCCTGCAGGGAATTTGTTTCCGCCGCCTCATTATTTTTTTGATTGGTGCTTGCCGAGGCCTTTTGAGGCGGGGCGTGGGATGGACCGAGAGAGCGTGTGTCGTGTGACTGTGCTGTGAATTGATGCTGCCCACGTTTGTGCAGATACTTCCTTTTGTGACCGCGTCCTTGCCGCGGCGGTACACCGGGAGTGTGTGACCGATCACTGTATCACTTGCGGACTGTTTTGGCAGGACTTTGAATGACGCCGCCGAATGATGAAAGTCCACGTCCATTTGTGTGTGTGTGTGTGTTGGCTTCCGCCGTGACTTGCCGTGTTTTTTTTGTTTTTTTGTGTGTGCGATGTTTTTCCGTGATGTCCATTACAGATTCTGTTTTGTTCCGCACTTTGCGTGAGTGATGTGCTCTGCTCTGCTTCCCGCTGACGTGCCTGATGTGCTGCCGCTGTTGCTGCTGTACTCTCCACTTCTTGAACACAGACACACGCTAGGAAAGCAAGCAATCAAACGCGAATCGCTACTGTGAAATTCGAAGGCATTGAAAGGACCAACAACAGCACACACCGCCCACACACACATATTTATATGCTCTCACGTGTTGCTGCTGTGAAGGCACCCCGCACACACAACCGTCGCCGCGTGACCGGATCCAGCGGAAGGAGGAGGGAAGGAAGAGAGAGTGAGCTGCAGAGGCCCAACATGTCCCGGCATCACTTCTGCTCTGCGGTGCTGCTACTCGTCGTGATGATGTGCTGCGGCAGTGGAGCTGCGCACGCTGAGCAGGCAGGGGCCACTGTTGATCCGTTTAAGGGGAAGACGCCGATACCGCTTACTAATTGGAAGGAGTTTAACGGGGACGGAAGGAAAATCACCTCGCTCCGTGTTCCTGGCCTCGTTAAAGTGGGTGAAGATGTATTTGCCGTTGCTGAAGCGCAGTGCGGGGAGGAGAAGGGAGCCGGCCGCCGTGCTGGTATTGTGTCAAAGCACCTGAATATAAGTGGCAGTGCATTGGATATTTCTACGTCGGATACAAGTTTGTTTTGCATGCAACTTGGGGACACCGCCGCGAATAATTTTGGGACAACAGAATTGTTGCGACCAACGACGCTTGTGCTTGGGGACAGTGTTTACATGCTCCTGGGAAACCAAAGCCGTACAAAGCCGCAGGTTGAAGGCACGAATGAGCGGGGCCTTTTACTCGTGAAGGGAACTGTCTCTGACGAGGGTGGAAACAACAAGAAACTTTTGTGGAATGAGGCCCATGTGGTGAAGCCTGAACCCAGAGGAGATTCTCTTTCCTTGACCGAGTTAATTGGCGGTGGAGGATCGGGCGCTGTGATGGGTGACGGCGCGCTTGTGTTTCCCATGCAGGCCAAAAACAAGGATGAAGAGCGCGTTTTACTGTCTATGCGTTTTACCCCGTCAAAGAACAAATGGGAGCTTCCGCAAATAACGCCTGGTAACGGCTGCAGGGATCCAACCCTGGTGAAGTGGAAAGAAGACCAATACGGCGAAAGACTCTTCATGATGGCCCATTGTGCTGGAGGCTACTATGACGTTTACAGGTCCACTGAGGATGGGTACAATTGGAATCCATTGGGTGAGCCAATTACCCGCGTGTGGGGCAACTCACATGGTCGAACAGGGGACGGCGTTAAGAGTGGATTCACCACCGCAATCATTGAGGGTAAGGAGGTGATGCTCATCACCGCGCCGGTTTATCCGAAGGACGACAATGGAGAGGGTCGGCTTCATCTTTGGGTGACGGACAATGCACGCGTGCATGATGTTGGGCCGGTATCTCGTGAAGGTGATGATGCCGCCGCCAGTTCTCTTTTAGTGAAAAGTGAGGATGAGCTGATTTTACTGTACGAGAAGAGGAATGGTGACAAGCCATAAAGTCTTGTCGCCATGCGCCTGACGGAGCAGCTGGAGCGGGTAAAGTCTGTGGTGAAGACATGGAAGGATTTGGACAGCGCCTTGAGAGTTCCCACTGAAGGGCTGGTTGGTTTTTTGTCCAGGACGTTGAACGGGACTGCATGGAAGGACGAGTACCTCGGCGTGAATGCCACAGTGGGGAGCGGAGTGACCAGCACGGAGAGCGGTGTGGCTCTCAAGGGAGCAGGGGCGGAGTGGCCTGTTGGCGACATGGGGCAGACTGTGCCGTACTACTTTACAAACAACAAGTTCACTCTTTCGGCGACGGTGTTCATCCACGAGGTGCCGGAGGCAGGCAGCAGCCCCATTCCTTTGATTGGTGCGAGGCTGAACGACACGGACAGCACGGTGCTCTTTCAGCTGTCGTACACGAGTGAAAGAAATTGGAAATTCACACTTCACAAGAAGGAGTTTTTGGTGAAGCCGTCCGGTGATGTTGGCAATTGGGAAACAAACACGGCAATTCAAGTGACGGTGCAAAAGGATAACAATGATGAATGGTTCGTGTACGCTAATGGGAGAAGAATATACGAGACGGATGAAAAAGAAATGGCTCAGGACCGTAACGCTGATCAGTTTGGTCCACACAGGATCTCACACTTCTTCTTTGGTGCGGGCAATAAGAAAGATGAAGGGAGCAGCCCTGTGACGGTGGCTGATGTCCTTCTGTACAACGACGCGCTGTTTGGCGCTGACCTCGAAAAAATCAACGCCAGGACAGTCCCTATTCGACATCCGGCTGCCGAAGAACTGCACACTGCGGTGAAAGTCACAACGACGGGGGAAGAAAGGCAGACGGCCACACAGCTGACGACTTCCTTGGCAGACGTTGAAGAGGCTCCAATTGCACAACCGACTGACTCTCAGTCTGTCCGTGTTCTTGCGGGCAGTGAATCGAGTGCTGAGAATGTTACGGACGAATTGAGTCCACACACTGCCGCCAAAAATGACACTTCCGTTCCAGAAACCAATCACTCAGCATCCGATGGCAGTATGAGTCCAGAGGACCGCCTCGCCCTGATCACCGACGCGAAATTGATCCTGCATGATTTACGTGGCGACAGCACTGCGCGTGTGCACGCGTCTCGGGCGTTGCTGCTTCTTCTGGGACTGTGCGCACTTGTGGCAATCTTGTGAGCCGAAGAGTGTGACATTGCGAGTCCTCACGGAGATTGTGTGCCGCATTCCCCGCGGGTTCTTTTCTTTTTTTTCCTTTTTTTTCTTTTGTTTTTTTTTGTAATACTCAGTAATTCTTTTTTTTCTTTTTATTTTAATTTTTTGTTGCTGCACACTGTCGTGAGTGACGTGTTCCCCCTCTTGTTTTGTTGTTTG
This sequence comes from Trypanosoma cruzi, assembly GCF_000209065.1. NCBI lineage: Eukaryota > Euglenozoa > Kinetoplastea > Trypanosomatida > Trypanosomatidae > Trypanosoma > Trypanosoma cruzi. The sequence goes on along the minus strand of NW_001849169.1, from coordinate 7,858 downwards.
TTGCCCACACGCGGTGCCGGCCCTGCGGCTGTGCGTCCCACGGACTGCAC
>NW_001849169.1:0-7708 GCF_000209065.1 Trypanosoma cruzi | reverse complement strand
ACATGAAGTAAAAGTCCTGCCGAATCAACATCTTTTTTTTTTTTAAATGTTTTTGGGAGTTTTTCTGAACTCCTACCCTTTTTTTTTCTTTTTTCTTTTTTTTTTTTAATCCCTGCGGACTTTTTTCCTCTGTGCCATGCCCACTGACACTTTGTGTCCTTGTGTCCCTTTTCTTGTCCCTCTGCTGACCGTGCTGTTGACATGCCCCTATTGCCTCTTTTTTTTCTTTTCTGCTAGAGGCACTGATATTCCGCGACGACGATTGTTTGTGTTCCCCCATTGCGATGTCAACAGATTGGCTGGACGCCGTGCCCCGGCCTGTTGAGTGCACTCGGAGGGGAGCGGATGGTGTGCGCCGTGCCTCACTGTGAGTGAGGGGCGCCACCCGCCACGACCTGCTGTGAGGCGTAACGCTATTCCTTCGGGGCAGAGGTAAGTAAAGGACTGTGGTGGAATTGGATGCGCCTCGTTCCTCTTGTTGCGGCTGTGGGTGTGTGCTGTTCGCATTGCTGTTTTGCGGTACGATGTGGATGGCGGTGCTTCTGCGTGTGCCTTCTTGAATGCACTGTGCGGCGGGCTTCTCTTCTCCATGCCTTTGCCTTTGCCCTTTTGTGTGTGGGGGTGAGTGTGGGTGGCTGTCGACCTGCCCCGAGCATTGGGGTCCTCCACACACGTGAGGCTCATCTTGGCAGCCTCTCGCAGCGTCCATGCCTCGTGACAGGGAGCGAGGGAAGAGTGGCGTGGTTCCTCCTACTATAGACCCATCAATTCCGAGCAGTTGGGGTGAAGCTAACGGGAACGAGTGTGTGTGCCTTCACCTTCTTGCGGGAGGGCGCGCAGAGGTTGTTTTTCTTTTGTTAATCTGTTCGGTCACTGTGCCTGTGTTGACGTTATTACCATTATTTTTTCCGGGGGCGTTCATTGTGCGATTTGTGCGTGTTTGGTGTCTAACGTTTTCAGCGCCGCCAAATGGGGTGTTGCGCAGGATCGGAGTACATGGATGTGCGAGGGCATTGTGTCGCTCGCCCGTAATAACACACACACGCACAGTTTCAGTGAGTCTGTCACGTCACGTTCTTCAGAACGGTCGAAATTGCTTGTGGGACGTCACTTCATTTGCGGCGTCGGGAAAGTGAAGTAAATGGAGAGATATGCCGAGAACGCAATGCCCCTCCATAATGCCGCAGGCTGGCGGCGACAAGGATCAGAGAGCCTCTACCCAACGTTGAGAAGACGGCAGCACTCTGATGATCCGGTTTGCTCTTTAGGAACTTCTAATGTAGTGTGCACCGTGTGAGCCCTTTTGCTGGGGATATGCAGAAAGGCGATGTGGGGTGGAATTATTGTTGAAGGCAGCACGGGCGCCGCCTGACCTTTATGGGAGGGATGCGTGCTGTTATTCCGTGCTTCCCTGCCTGCGTTGTCGCACTCATGCTGTGTGTGCGGATGGCCACAGTAGTGGAGCTGAATACGGTTCAACGTGTGTTGCTCACGGGGACTGCGCGACACATGTTTTTTGTTGGGTTTCCCAAAAGGAGGGGCGCATCGCCGTTGCGTGCTTCCCGCGGCAGTCCATTACTCTGCGACTGTGCGTGCCGCCGTCCGCTGCCCCACTGCAAGTCTTCGCCTTTGTGAGAAATGGGGAGCGTGACTGCTGTGGCGGTGGTCGAACTTTCCCGAATTGGTGCTTTTGGTGATCCCACTTGGAGCGCCGAGCAGCGAGGGGCCGCACACGCCCAGGAGGCTGGAGTGTCAGCTGCAACCGCACCTGCGATTTGTTGTTGGGATGTGACAAGTTTCTTTGGTATTTTTATTTTTGGTGATATGCGGGGCAGCGGTGTGTTGGCGTGTGCGGGCTGCTCATGGCTGCCGGTGTTGCCTTTCCCGCTGTTCTCCCGCTCCAGTCCTTTGCGTGCGACGGACCAAACGTTTTTACGGGCGTGTGGTGCGGCCGCGTTCTTGTTTGGGAAAAAAGCCTTTCGCAGGCATAATGAGACTGCCGTCCGTGCCACGCGAGGCAGTGGGGAATTTCCTGGGATTTATTGGCGGGGTGGCACCGCACCCATGCCGTGTGGCAGGTTTGTATTCCGCAATGCACGGTGATGGGGATGTGCGGTGACAACTTCCTCCAGTGGAGCGACACGAGCAGCACGGGGAGCGGAACGGAGGAGTGGTGGCTGCGTGCTTCCCAGTTATACGTGAATGGCGAATGCAATATGAAAGGCGGCGTCACGGCACTCTTTTGTGACACGCGCATTGCAGATATTTTCCATAAAGCATGCAAGTTGCACTCTTTTCTGTTGTGTGGGAACTTACCATGATGCATCGCTGTTGTGGCGTGTATGATTTGGGGTTCTCACGGGTGGCCGTTGCTGCACTGAATTTACTTTTTATTTTGTGTGTTTGTGCCCGTGGTGATGTGCCCACGTCCTCTTGCAGAGTGTGTGCGGTGACGGCGGTGCCACACGGGTGCGGAACCGTGGCGAGCGGAATGCGTGGACGAACCCTCCGTGCTCACCACGTTGTTGTTGTTGGCTCTCACCAACACTGTGCTGGGTGGATGGCACCCAATTGCCGTCGTTGTGGTGGTCCTCGTGCATGTGGTGTGCCGTCACAAAATGTGGGTGACTCTTTTTTTGGCTGTGAGTCATTTCTGTGAATGTTGTTTCCCTCTCATCATTATTTTGGTTGTTGGCTAGTGTTGTGCTGTAACTCAATCCAACTAATAAAACAAGGAGAAACAATGCCTGGTGGGCCCATGAGAATGCAAGGTGGCAATGCCGAGAGTCAAGCTTCTGTTGTGCCGCAGGGAGATGGTCAGACGAGAGCGAGGCAGGGGTTTGAGAGTGAGACAGATGAACCCGATGAGACGCGCAGAAGAGCGGAGGAAATGCGGCGACCGCAGTGGACTCTTGAAAGTCGGGTGGAAGATGTAATGCTGGAGGGAAGCACTAGCAGGACCAACATGAGGCTGAATGATTTTCTTCGGAATCATGTTGGCGGCGGGGTCGTTGATGAAGACCACAACGTGACGATGGAGATGTTTGTTCAGGATCCGGATGATTACGTACAAGACCAGCAGCTTCTTGAAGTGATTCTTAATTTAGCTGCGTACAGAGAGCTGGAGGCTATTTATAAACTTCATTGCGAGGGTGTATTCTCTCTCTGGCAGTGGAACATCCATGAAAGAAAGGATACGGCCACTCCTTTTGCAAGGGGAAAACTAAACGCAGCTATTTCCCAGGTGCTGAATGAAGAGAGGCGTGAGACGGAAGAAAGGCGTTGGCGGAAGAAAGGGCAAGGCGGCGGCAAAAAGTAGAATTGACCGTTGCCACCACGATCAAAGATGTGCTATTTAGAGGAAGAGTTCGCGTCATGGACATGCAATTGAATGATTTTCTTGTGATGGAGTTGGACGGCATGGGCGTAACGCCCGCCAATCGGAATGTTTTGCTGAAGGATTTTATAAAAGATTCTACGAGGTATATTCGCGGTACGTTTTTACTGCGCGATATAAAGGCATGCGATCGTTACAAGAGGATGGAGAGGGCTGTGAGGGATGAAATGGATATGGAAGAGGATGTACGCAGGCTTTGCGAGAAAGGTGTGGACAATCTACTGAGGTGGTCATTAGCTGCCGAGGAGGTAAAAAGAAGTGTTCATGAAGCCACTAAACAGTTTTTGGATGCAGGCTTCATTGAATTGATGAGCTCAATAACGATGAGTGCGCCGATGAAACTGGAGGGATGCTACGAGTCTGTGTACAATGCGAGGTGGCATCATGTCTTGGAAGTTCCTGACGGCGAGGGGACGGGAATGTATGTGAGGGAAGGGGAACCACAGCAGTCATGGACTTACAATGCAGTTGACGACACCCTCGAAAAGGATGATGGTGTGGAGCAATCCGGTGAAGCACCTCCCGTGTTGATGGTGCTCACCTCGGACAAGGGATGGCCGTACTCGTGGGAGGGGGATGAATCCACTCGTGAATGCTACGTGAACTGCGAGGTGGATCGAGTGTGGCAGATTGTTAAGGGCGATCTAACCGAGTGGCTCAGCAGTCACCGTGGGACCGACTTTGAGCCTAGGCGACGTGTGTTGATTGGGACGTCCGGTATCGGGAAGTCGATGAATGCCGGCTCGTACCTCCTCTACCAGCTGCTGCACTGCGATGTCGAGCAGCTCCCAATGGTTGCGTACTTTATTGGGCGTCAATCATTTCTGTTTGACAAGATCACAAAAACGGTGTCAGTGTACATGGATGACCCCAGGATTGTGAATGTTGTAAAAATTTTTTCTTTGCGTGGGTTTAAGGGGTATATTATCTACGACGTGGCATTGAAGGGTTATCAACCGGCTGCTGGTTTGCCTTGCAAGGGATGGGGCATGATTGTGGTGACACCGCCAGACAAAAACGAATATGAACGGTGGACAAAAAAAATGGACGCTATTGAAATCGTAATTGATTGTCCCGAAGAAAACGATGTGAGGGCAATGTGCATTTGGATGAAGCGCAATTGGCCCCTGCAGGAGCAGGCGGAATACTGGAGGGAGGTGAGGGGTCGCATGAATAACGTGGGACCAATTCTCCGCTTCATCTTTGGCAAACAGGCATATGATGACCGCATTAAAGCGTGTCAGCAGGCCGTGGATGGGTCGACCGCCTCGGAATTGGAGCGCAATTTGGGTATTGGCTGCTGTTACTCGTCCAATGACAGTGACTTGTCTCGAAAGCTTGTGAGGGTTGTCCGAGTACGACGAGGAAACAATTTTGAGTCGCCTCTGACTGTACTGATATCTCCCCACCTCGAACGTGAAACTTTGTCCAGGTTGGAGAATGAAATGAAGCAGTCCGATTTTATTTTTTTCGTTTTGAGGTTCTGGGATTATGCCCCACCATATATTATTGAAAAGCATGCCGTATCCGCATTTTTGAATGAGGATTTCCTGCGTGCGATAAGACTTAAAATCAGGGAACTGAGGCCACCAGGACGACGTGAGCCACACCGCTGTGCGCTGAAAGAGCACTCAGACAAGAGCTTCGCCAGAAAAGAGGTTCTACCGCCACCGGAACGCCTTTCCAATCCGGTGGCTATGGACCACTGGGTGCTGTATGAGCCGAAAGTCCAAAACTTTCCGCTGGTGGACGCTTTCTTTTGTGGACACAAATCCGAAGACGCTGGTTGGGCTGCGGATGGCTACGGCGGGTGGGCACCACACGACAACCAGCACTGTGCGGCAGTTCACTGAGTGCCTGGCGGCATATTTTGATGGTTGGGAGGTGTTATCCCGAGACCTGTCGTGGGAGATGATTTACGTGCAGCACGCAGACAGCACGCCGATGACTGACTGGCAGGGATGTGATGTCGTCGACTCCAATAATGTGAGCCGCGCTGAAAACCGAGAGATTGCGGCGTTCTGGGAGGAAGAGGTGCGCCAGTACATAGCAGCAATATCGTCGGACGATGCCAGAAGGAACGAAGCTCTCTGAAATGGGGAAGAACCACCGAAATGGTAAGAATAAATTAGGGAAAGGGGCAATTTTGTTTTTTGGTAAAGAAATATTGTGAGAGTTATATGTTTTGTGATACTTTTTTGTGTGCATGCGGTGCGGGTGCACCAGCCCCATACGGCAACACCGCACACAAATGTCAAAGTGTCCAACGCTATCGAAAATAACAGTGGCAGAAGAAATTAGGGAGAGAAAGGGGTTGTTTGGTTTCTGGTAAAAACATTGGGTGATTTCTACATGATATGTTAGTTGTGTGTGTGTTATACGAGGCACAATTGGAGAATTGCCCCGGTATGAAAAAAGCATTGTGGCTGGCGGTGTCGCAGTACTACTGCATTGTCCATTTTCTTCTATTGTGCTCTAAGGCCCATCACGAATAGAAGCAGCTTTAAGGGATGGAGGGCGAATAAGTTCTATTGGGGAAATGGTGCGCTGCGTGTGACCGCATGGAGTGAGGCGCCGCGTCATGGATGGGTGAGGACTCCTCTTCCGCGTGTGGGTGGATGGGAGATTACTCGCTCCGTGTGCGTTGTGTGTTGGCAGTGGGCTGTGGCTGTATCCCGTTGGCCGTGGGACTGAACTGGAGGCGGTGGCGGTGTGTCTCTTCCCGTTCTTGTCCACGGTGGTTGACTGCTGGCGGTGTGTGCGATATTGTTGTGTGGAGGGCCGAATCTTCTCACCCACGGACTGGCAGCACTGCGATGGTGTGTGTGGGAGGGCTGGTGTGGAGTTTCCGGCCGGGGCGAGGCCGTGGCGGTGCTTTTCCCGTCTGCCGTTTGTTTGTGTGCTTCTTGCTTTTTTCCCCCCACCCTCTCCTCCTGTGTTCCTGCGTGGAGTGGCCGCATGCTCACGGGCCATGTTGATTGTGAGTGCCTCCTGACGGCGTCCATTTCCCTCTCTCTCTTCACCTCTCTGTCATTCCCTGTTGGGTGTGGCGTGTTGCACGGCGTGAGGGCTGGCCCGCCCACACCGACGGCCCGCCGTGACTTGCCGCGATGGCCGGTGCGGAGTGGCGGTGCTCGCTGTCTCATCTCTTTACTTGGCTTGCTTTCCCTTTTCCCTCTACCTCTTGAACACAGACACGCTAGGAAAGAAAGCAAACAAGCGCTACTCGCCACTGTGAAATTGTAAGGCACTGAAAGAACCAACAACAGCACACACCGCCCACACACATATTTGTATGCTCTCACGTGTTGTTGCAGTGAAGGCACCCCGCACACACAACCGTCGCCGCGTGACCGGATCCAGCGGAAGGAGGAGGGAAGGAAGAGAGAGTGAGCGGCAGAGGCCCAACACGTCCCGACATCACTTGTGTTCCGCGGTGCTGCTCCTACTTGTTGTCATTGTTTGCGGTGGCAGTGGGACTGTGACTGCGGAAGCTGCGGGGAAGCCATCCGAAACAAAGTTTGAATGGAAGAACATCAAGGATGAGGGTAGTGGTGTAACTGTGGAGTCGTTGGGCGCTTCTGGCCTTCTAAAAGTGGGGAGTGACGTATTTGTCGTTGCCGAGGCGCAGTGCAAAGAGACGAAGGAAGGTAAAGATAACTTGTTTTTTGGCATTTCGTCCCAACTTCTCACGATGGAAACTACTGACAAGCCGGCGGAAGCGCTGACGGATCCCAAAGCTAAGACACAATTACTGGAGGAAGGCACTTCCACAGAGGTGAAGAAAGTAGATGTGAGCCGACCAACAACAGTTGTGAAGGGAAATGATATTTACATGCTTGTTGGAAAATACGGCCGGAAAGCTGCCACTGGTGTTCAGGAGAGAGATGCAGTTGACTGTGGATTTTTGCTGGTGAAAGGGGAAGTCGGTGGTGAAGAAAGTGGCGGTGGCAAAGGAATCCAGTGGAGCGATACCAAAAGTCCCCCGCAGACACATTTATGCGAGCAACACGAATTTTTAACAGGACTGATTGGCGGCGGTGGATCGGGTGTTAAGATGGAGGACGATACGCTTGTGTTCCCAGTGGAAGGTACAAAGAAGAAGGAGAATGAGGGCACTGAAGAGGATGGAAAAACCGTTTCACTGATCATATACACCTTGAGTACTGCGAGTTGGACGCTGTCGAAGGGGATGACTGACGGTGGCTGCAGTGTTCCCTCCGTCGTGGAGTGGAAGGACAAAAAACTCATCATGATGACTGCGTGTGGTGATGGCCGCCGCAGGGTGTACGAGTCCGGTGACAAGGGGGA
>NW_001849168.1:6834-26754 GCF_000209065.1 Trypanosoma cruzi | reverse complement strand
AAATTCACCCAATATTTTTTTACCAGAAATCAAAACTGCCCCTTTCCCTCCCTAATTTGCTTTTCCCATTTCTGTGGTTACACCTCACTTCGGAGAGCCTCGTCTCTTCTAAAGTCTCCGGGTGATATTGCCAATTGGTACTGGAGCACCCTTCCCTTCCAGAACGCCGCAATCCTCTGGTCTTCCTCCTCGCTCACACCATCGGTATTGACAACATCACATCTCTGCCAGTCATTCATCGGCGTGCCGTCTGCCTGCTGCACATAAATTATCTCCCACGACAATTCTTGGGACAATTCCTCCCAACCATTAAAATACGCCGCCAGACACTCAGTGAACTGCCTCACAGTGCTGGCGGTGGTGTGGTGCTCACTTGCCGTGGACATCCGCAGCCCAACCAGCGTCCTCGGATTTGAATTCACGAAAAAGAAGGCGTCCACCAGCGGAAAGTCCTCCACCCCCGGTACGTACAACACACAGCAATCTACGCCAACCTTCTCGGAAAAGTAATGCGGTGGCGGTAAGACATGGTGCCTGGTGGGGCGCTCCTGTGAGTACACCTCCAGCGCACTGCGGTGTGGCTGACGTCGTGTTGTTCGCTTCAGCTCCCTCACTTTGTGTCGTATTGCAGTTATGAAGTCCGCATCCAAAAATGCAAACACGGTACACCGTTCCATATTTTCCGATACAAGATTATGCTTGAGTCTCAATATGAGTGAATTAAAATCATCCTGCTGCATTAACTTTGCCAACATGCACAATGTTTTATTGCAGAGATGGGCAGATATCGGTAAATTCAAAGAAAATTCACCCTTGCAAACTTCCTCTCGTATTCGTACAACCTTCGCAAGCCAGTGGAACACGCTATTACCACACCACATCGTAAAATTCCCCAAACCAGTGTAATACTGAGTTTCCGGGGAAATCGTCTCTTCCACGGTTTCGTGACACTTCTCAATCCGATCATCATATGCTTGCTCATCAAAGATGTAGCGAAGAATCGGTCCAACTTTGTCCATGCGACCCTTCACCTCTCGCCAGTATTCCGCTTGCTGCTGCGGAGGCTTACTGCGTTGTTCCCAAACGCACATTGCCTTCACGTCGCTCTCGTCAGGGCAATTCATTACGATTTGTAAGGGTAAGTTTTGGTTCGCCCACAATTCGTATTTATTCTCGTTTGGTGATGTTACCACAATCATGCCCCATCCATTGCAGGGCAAACCAACAGACGGACGATACACCTCCTCTGCCACGTCGTAGATAATATACCCCTTCACCCCGCGCCAAGATAGCCTGTCCACAACATCGAGGGTACTGCCCTTACCCAAGTATTCTGACAACTTTTTGGTGGTCTTGTCAAACAGAAATGTTTGATCCGCAATATAGTACACAACCACAGGGAGTTTCTCCGCATCGTAGTGCAGCAGCTGATAGAGGAGGTACGAACCGGCAGCCATCGACTTCCCGATCCCGGGCGTCCCAATCAACACACACGGATCAGGCGTAAAGTCGGTCTCACCGTGACCGCTGGACCATTTGTCTACAACGCCCTTGACAATCTGCCACACGCGCTCCACCTCACAGTTCACATAGCAGTCACGATTGAATTCACACGCACCCCACGAGTACGGCCATGCCTTGTCCGAGGTGAGCACCATCAGCCTGAGACGCGGTGCACCGGATTGCTGCACACCGTCATCCTTTTCGAGGGTGTTGCCAACTGCCTTGTACGTCCATGGCTGCGGTGGTTCCCCCTCATAAGCCTCCATTCCCGTCCCCTCGCCGCCAGTAACTTCCACGACATGGCTCCACCTCGCATTGTACACAGACTCGTATTGTCCCTCCAGCAAGTACATCCCTCAGCCACCTTCGTTGAATTCCGCGCCTGAGAGAAGACTATTTATTATTCTCTTCCGCGTGAGAATCGATTATATACCTGTTTTCGTAGTTGGATTGAGTTAAAGCCAAACACTGACCACTAATCAAAAAAAGGAATAAGAGTAAGAGACAATAGGCACAGGCATGACTGACAGCCTCAGCACGAGAGTCATCCACACGGTGTGTGATGCACACCAAATGCACGAGGACCACCGCAACGACGGCAAGTGGATGCCATACACCCAGCACAGTTTTGGAGAGAGCAAACGATAACAACAACGTGGTAGGCGCGGAGGGTTAGCCCATGCATCCCGCTCGCTACGGTCCCGCGCCCGTGTGGCACAGCCGTCACCGCACACACTTGACAAAAGGACGTGCGGGCATATCACCCCTGACACACACAAGTGGGAAGAGAATTCGGTAAAGCAGCGGCCACACGCAAGGACTCCAAATCATACACGCCACAACAGCGATGCATCATAGCAGTTTCCCCACACAAGAAAACACAAAAAAGCAAATTACATGCTTTATGAAAAATCCCCGCAATTCGCACGGCACAAAAGAACCATAACGCTCCTTTTCCCATTGCATCCGCCATTCATATTCCCAATGCGTAACCCTGCAGACATTACCCCTCCATGGTAAAAACAACTGCATCTTTGTGGTGTCATCGCGCAGCAACCCGCCTGGATGGAAACGAAGGGAAAATCAGGCGTCCGTCCGCCTGGAGGGAAGGAGAGACTCCACCGCGGCGTCCTTCAGGAAGCAGACACTCCGCGGCCAGTAGCCGGTGTCGTGTGCGGGCTCCGCGAAAAGGTTTTGGGCACGCCGCTGTGCCACGCGTCGTGTCCCCTCGGAACGTAACAGCGGACGTGTCCCTTCCGGTCGCACTCGTGGTGGTGGTGGCATCCGCTGCCTCGCCGCGTGCTGGTGGCGTCGATTACAATCCTGCAGTGTGATAGAAGGTGCCCGGCAGGAGCAGTGCTGGGCTGGGCGGGCAATGCGCTCCACGGCGAGACACCCAGCGCGACTCCTGACCGCTGCACCCACGCAATTCCCTCCACCCGGCAATCGCACAGCCACCGGCACATTGTCCCCGAAGCAACACACAAGTGAAAGCGTCGTAGCATATCTCTCGAGAGAACAGAGTGACAACTACACGCTGCGGCCATCGTGCAGAGAGGTGTGCCCTCGGACAACTTTGTTTTGGGGCCACACGCACCCCACGCAGGGATCAACCACAGCAACGCACAAAAGTGCGATCAAAAACATTCGCCCACCGTCACCGCCATCGCACATCTACAGAAGAGACACAAGCGCGCAAAAAGCCCAACTCCCGCGCGAACGCACAATCACGTGCACCAACAGCCAAAAAGAAGAGTCTCTCACCTCGTGCCCCATCGATTTACCGGGCGGTGCTGCATTTTGAGGCAACCATGCTGCACGCGGTGCGCTGCACACAAAATGAGAGAGAACCGCAGTGGATCCCCTCCCGGTGTCTCTCTTTTCTTCATGTCCACAAAAAAAAGCGGCAAGCAAATACCGGCGGGGAATAAGAGAGGATCCTCCGTCGGCACCGTAATATTTTGTGCATTGTGTGCGTGTGCCCGCATGTACGATGGGAACACACACGGTGCAATTCGGGTGAGATCATCGTTCCAGCTCGCATCTCCACCAGGTGACTCGTTGACGGCTCCATCCCGCTTCACAACAAATCAAATAACAGTGCACACGTAAGTGGCTGTGCTCTGCATTCACATGTGGTCCGCCTTTTGGGTCCAGCGTCGTCAGGTGGTGGAAAGAGAAGAGACGTATTAGCATTCTTCCATTTGCTGCTGCTGCCGCCTCATTTCCCGTAAGGAGCCACTGAACCCTCTCTCTTTGGCGATAAAGGGTCCTCATGCATGGGATGCATCCTGCCTTGTGTGGCATGAGGAACAGCAGAGAGTCCCCAACGTTGCCAATGCGGGATTTACCGTCCAGTGCGGTGAATACAACACGCTGGATCTGCCGGAGGATCGTCGTGCACACTTCAGTCCGCCCGTGGCGGATACAATCCTCGGGCAGCCAAATTTGTGCAGAACAGAACACCCTTTTGGAGAACGCCGAGCAGCCCCACCGACGTGTCGGAAAACCTCACAAAAAGAGGGCCGGTCAACCTGCGGCACATTACCGTGCAACTTTGATACCTTGACAGCGAGAAGAGCGTTTCTACCTGAGAGTGTTCGCCCCATCATTATCATCATCACTGCTCAAATCATCTCAACAGGCAACAATGGCATCGCTCTCGTATTGCTCATGCCCGTTGGCCTCCTCCACCCGCCGCCTCAAGTCCGTATGAATAAAGTCTCGTCATGCACAGCGATGCGCCCTCTCGTTTCAGATAAATACCAATATTTTATAGTCATCAAGGTAGCAGTTCAGTTCTCCCTCCACAGGCACACTTCATAGAGGACGCCCTTCTGTCCCCTTTGCCGAATCAACGCACCGCACCCAGTGGATAAGCCCTGGTAGTTTCACCAAAAAACAAGTGTTCGATTCCCACAGTAGCGAATACTCTGTGTGATATGGAACGCACAGTTTATTGTGCTATTGCACCGCACCGCCGGCCGCCTCGCAATGGTGCAAAGATGTCATTGCCCCTGCCTGGGTGAGGCCTAAGCCCCACATTACACGTGCACACAGAGAAGCACACGGCGCATTTGAAAATATATTAATATTTTTTCACGGCACATTTATGGGAAGGAGCACCACCCCCCGTATGCATGTTGTCAAAGCAACGGCCCCACAACGGCAGTGTTAAAAAAAAAAAAAAAAGAACGCTTCCAGAAACAGAGGAAAAAAGAAGAAGAGTGTGGAACACCCATAAGAAATAATGGATAGCCCATTTAAAACCGGCAGCAAAGAAAAGGAAAAAAGCAGCAGCAGTAGTATCAGTATTAGTAGTGACTATCATCTCCTTTTTTTTCTTTTCTTTTTTTTTTTTTTCGCTTTATTCACTAATAATCCAAACACGTGAGACACAAAAGTCCCTTTTTCCATACAAAATCGTGCCACAGTTATCCACTATCTAACCAGCCGCCTCAATACATCTAAAAGAGCACACAAGAAACCCACAAGTAACCATGGGAAAAAAAAAAAAAAAAGGAGAGAAAAACAATAAAAGATCCCACGGCATTAGTACGGAAGCGGAACGACACGCTTTTCGCACAAGTAGTCGTAAAGTTGGCCAGAGCGGAACAGATCCAGGCCCGAGCAAACTCGGACGTCATAGGCGGTTATTGTGCTCCTTTGAGACTTTTCCGCCAGCTCCTGTTTCACCCGAAGGAAGAGGGCTGGCGGAATGTGGTTCTCGCCGCAAAGAGTTGCTTCATCGGGGGCCAAAGAAACAAATCCTCGCATATTGCGAATGTCAAGTGGGCCACCCCACCGCATTTCCACGTCATTATCGCTCGGCTGCGCACGTGCGTCTCTTGACGTACCCCGTCGTTCCTCAAGAAGCCTTTCCACAGGAGTCTTCAAATGCAGTAGACGCTTGAGAGCAACAAGCCAGGCCTCGCAGTCGCTGTCAGTCTCACAAACCACTTCCAATGATTTCCCGCCGCGAAGTAAAAGTGCGAATGCGCGGTAGTTGTTTATTCCAAGGTTGGATGGAGTGATGTTTTGCGTGGGATCATGGCGGTACGTCCCATTGTCAGAAACTGCCTCCTGGCGTGTTTTTGCCAGCTGTGCCTCGTTGCTGTAGTTCACAAATGAGGTTGTGTACAGGCCGATGAGAACTTTTCTGATGTCACGTATCCAAATGGTGACTGGAGGCCGTTTGCGATTTAACGGGAATCCCTGATGGTCCAGCTCACAGGAATGAATACGTTTGCAGTCCTCCGAGAGAAAATATAGGCGTCTGCGAGCATTGCCCTTGCTTGATATCTTTGTCATGCGGACCCCGTTGCGTAAGTAATTCAGCACCTGATCCACAAGAGAACTGAGGTGGTGTTCCTTTGTCTCGGCGTCATGCAGTTTTTCGTTTTTCTTTGCCACGTAATCATCAAGCATACGCTGTCGATACACCTCGAGTCCTCGTTCCAGCTTCTCCTTGCGGGACTTTTCCTCTTCAAGCCTGGCCAAATATGTCTGTTTTTCTTGCGCGAAGACCTCGTCGAACTGGCGTCGAATGATGTCCGTCTCCTCCGGATTCACAGGAATGTCTTCAAGGGAAATGAGCTTCGGCAAATACTCCTCGATCGTTTTGATGTCAGCAACAAGAGCCCTCTCGGCGGCGTCCTCCTTGGCTGTCGCCTGCTCGCAGTTCTTTTTCCGCTCCTCGGCCAACAGACGCACCTGTTCCAGTACTTTTGCATTCATTTCCTTAATCTGATGGATCCACTGCCTCCGCTGGCGACGCCGCTCCTCCAGGACGGTCTTTCGCATCGCCTGAATGGACTGCCGTTCCCGCATGATGGCCTCTCGCCCCTTCGCCCTGTCAAGTTGAATCATCTCGAGTTGCTTCTTCTTCGTCTCAATGGCGCTCTGCCGTAGGCTGAGTTCTTGCTCCAGCTGCTGCATCTCCTGCCGCAACCTCTCCGAGGCACTCTCCTCGTCCTGTTTCTTCTTTCGGATCTTCTCCAACGTCTGCTCGTACTCCCGAATGCGATTTTCGCGGTCGGCCTGCAGAGCACTGCTCTCCCTCTTTTTGGCCTCCAGAGTCCTCTCAAGTTCATCCAACGTGGTCCCACTTCTCTGCTCAAGCTCTTTTATCATCTTCTCCGCCTCATTCTTGGCACGCTCGCGAACCAAACTCAGCTGCCGTTCCCGCGCCTCCTCACGTTTGCTCTGAATGGCGTTTATGCGCTTCATCTCTTCCTCCTTTATGTTTGAAATGGGCTTGTTGGACTCATAGATACAAGGCCTGTAGTCGTACACGGTCCGGGCAATCATGAGTTCATCCCGCAACTCCATGATGTCCTGATCAAGACGCCACTTGTCAACGGCAAGATCCCTTGTAACGGATCCAATTCCGGTTGAGCCAAGAATATTGCCAACACGACGAGTCATGGAGAGACAATGGAACGATTCCTCCGCCCACACGGCATCCGAAAAGGCGTGAACCAATAAAACCGTCTCGGTAGAACCATTGAGGCTGTTGTTGGGGTTGCCTTTTTCCGCATTGTACGCTCGGCGCAACAACTGACTGAGTTTCGACTTGCCGAAGGGAATGCGTAGACGACTGCAGCGAATGCTGGAGACAATTCCTGCTGCCGACACCAATGTTCGTTGGGCCCTTTCGTAGTGTAGCTGCGCGGTGGCGTCAATGCCACATAAAACGGGCCGTTCGGCATCTCCCAAGGCGACAAATGTCAGGGAGTTTGCATCCATATAATCTGCAAACTCCGCCTCACCATCATAGCGGTAAAGCTGAAGAACGACGGTATCGGGCAAATAGGAAGGAATTGCCTCCAGCTCAGGCGTTGGCTGCTTTTCACACAGCACGGAGGCAAAGTATTTCTCATAGTTTTTGACAATAGTGTCCATCGCCGCTCGAACGTCGCCGGCCGATGAGACACGAATTCGCGCCACCATTCGCACACGCGGTCCCTCCTTCACGGAGTCGACAATAACTCCGAGCTCGTTGTCGACGTTAAGGAGGTCTGCAAGGTGCTCTGTTGACCCAATGACGTAGCACGAGAGGGCAAAAATGCCCTTTTTGGCGGCCGACTGAATAACTTCAGTGATGACTCGGGCAGCATATCCTTCACCAGCTGCAGAGCCGTACATGAGTTGTCGCTTTGGTGACGAACGCACGCCGTAGCTGAAGGCCACCATGTTCTTGCGTTCCTGAGTAAAGTTGGAGGCGGCAGTGGCAAACAGTTTTCGGAAGAGTGTACTTGCGTCCGGCACGTCCAACGCCACATCGACGTCAAACGAGGCCTCAGCAACCGGAAATCCGGCATCCCTCAGGGGCTGGGGGCAATTGAACTGCACCGTGTTGCCGTCCACCCGTATTGTCGCGGGGAGCGGCGAGGACGGCGTCGTGGTTTGGTGGGAGCAAAAAACGACTTTCGTCTCCATTGGGAGGATATCACTTTGAATGCTGCGCTGTGCGTTTGTTGCATGCATAGAGAAGAAGGTCAAAGACAGGCAGAAAGCGAAGAGGAGAGAGAGAAAGAGGGAAACAACACTTTAGATGCAGTGTAATGGATGCACACTAATTTAATAATAATAATAATAAATATTTTTTTTGAAACCCACAAATAAAAAAGAAATGATAATAATGATTAAACATCACACACACAGACACACAGAGGGAAGATCAAAATATGACTTGTGGGCTCCATGCTGTGAGGTGACGGAAAAGAACCCGCGAGAGCACAGAAACAACCAATGCGGCAATGGCCAGGAACCGGCTGGGATGACTGCTGGCCGTGATGCTGAAGCCCCGCACCATCCAAAGAAGAAAGAGAAAATCCACCACAACAACCAGCGGAATGGGGATGCGCCACACCAGGAAAACGAGGTAGCCGACCTTCGCTGTGTAGGCAAGGCTCACAGATGTTGCCCACGTGGTCATCGCATCATCCTGCCCAGAGGCATCGCCGCGCTGTGACTGAACGCCGATCCAAACGGCAGCAATCAAACAGAGAAAGTACTCCATAGAGGCGTACAGGAACAGCGTCGGCCACGTGTCAGCGTACATCATCAGTGGCAGCATATCTGAACGGAGATTTCTCACAAGCTGCAAACTATCTTCCCCACTCAAGTTGCTGCCTGGCGTTGCTGGAAAAAGAATTTTCCTGTTCCGTATGTCGGCATAGACCGATGTAGTTCGCACAACGTAGGCCTCAATCAGGCAGCAAACAAGTGACGCAAGAAACAACGATGAAAAAATCCCTCTCTGATTAAACAACACATGCATCCAGGCACGTCTTTCCAACAAAACAACATCAATCCACTTTTGAACATCAGCGAATTCATAGTACTTGTCGCAGCATCTACCGCACGACACGCACTTCTCGACCATTTCCGTCTCTGGATGAACAATTCTCTGAACAAAAGCGCTGCATTCGATACACCGGGGCATGCGCCCATTCCACACCCAGCACTACACACGGACAATAATAAAGTGAAGAGAGAAGGGCATACGCACACAAACACACAGAACCGCCACCCCAACTTCTGTGGGACCGCAAAGAAAAGAAAAGAAAAAAAAAAAACATTTCATCCATTTTGGCTTTTCGTCGGCCCGTCAAGTCTTACGGGACCCACACAAATATTCATCTCCCGGCAGGATGAATGGAAAAAATAAAAGACTGAATAATCTTCTGTGCCGCTGGCCGGATCCTGAAATTTCTTTTAGAAACCAAAAAAAAAAAAAAAAAAAAAAAAGGTAGGGGAAAAAAAGATGGGGTTATCGCAGAGTTCGTTAAATGCCTCAATGTTTTCTTTTTATCCAATCAATAAATTCTATTGACCGTTCGCATGGTCTTTTGTCCTCAGTTAGAATCTGAAAGATAATTACTTACGACGCGGCAGACTTTTGGGATCTTCCGAGCAAAAGACCCCGTCGCGTGGTGGGAATCAAAAGGGGGTTGGGTGGGTGGAATGGCAAAATAAAAATAAAATAAAAAAAATCTGCCTATTCGCTTCCTGCTCTCTGTTCCCCCCCCCCACAGTTGTGTTCTTCCCACGTTCATAAAACAGAAAAAAAAAAAGTTATTATAAAGAAGTGAATTCGTTATTATCAGAATTTAAAATTAATTAAGGCAGTCAGCTTTCCTCTGTGATCATTCTCTTCACAAGCTCCTACAAAAAAAAAAAAAAAAAAAAAGTGGAGGGGTATCACATTTCCACGGATGACGTGCTCTCCTGCGTGGCACGCAGTGGAATGTGTTGCCGCACCACACGCGCGACGGTTATGGCAAGGCTTGAGGGCTTCGTAGTATTGAAGGTGCCCTCTCGGACAACAACACCGCCAAACTCCCCTCCCACATTCTGTTTTTCCTCGTGTTTTATAAAATAAATCCGATGGTCTGCATTGCGATAACACGTGCTCTTCAGACCTCATGGTGTTACGACTGTGTCCCAGCAGGACGCGGCCGGTCAGGGCGCTGGTCGATGCCGTCAGCCCCGTGGCCACGACAATAATTCCGTGAGGCAAACATCGCAGCGCCGTCAGTCCGCGGGTGAGAAGATTCGGCCCTCCACACAACAAACGCGCACACCGCCAGCAATCAACCACCAATGGAAGGGGAAGAGAAGGGACACACCGCCACCGCCTCCAGTTCAATCCCACGGCCAACGGCATACGGCCACAGCCCGCTGCCAACAAACACAACGCACACGGAGCAAGCAATCACCCAAAGAGCCACACGCAGAAGCAATTCCTCATCCATCCACGACGCGGCGCCCCACTCCATGCGGTCACACGGAGCGCACTGCTTCCCCAATAGAACTTATTCGTCGTACATCCCTTAAAGCTGCCTCTGTTAGTGATGGGCCTTAGAACACAATAGAATAAAATGGACAATGCGGTAACGCCGTGACACCGCCAGCCACAATGATTCCCTCATACCGAGGCAGTTCTCCAATTAAGCCTCGTATGCACACACACAATTAACACACTATATAAAAATCACCCAATGTTTTTCACCAGAAACCAAACAACCCCACTCCCTCCCTAATTTATTCTGTCACTGTTATGTTCGATAGCGTTAGGCATTTGTGGCATCTGTGTGCCTTACTGCCGTCTGTTCCTGGTGCACCCGCACCGTATGCACACACACACACGTATCCAAAAATATATAAATCACCCAATATTTTTTTACCAGAAATCAAAACTGCCCCTTTCCCTCCCTAATTTGCTTTTCCCATTTCTGTGGTTACACCTCACTTCGGAGAGCCTCGTCTCTTCTAAAGTCTCCGGGTGATATTGCCAATTGGTACTGGAGCACCCTTCCCTTCCAGAACGCCGCAATCCTCTGGTCTTCCTCCTCGCTCACACCATCGGTATTGACAACATCACATCTCTGCCAGTCATTCATCGGCGTGCCGTCTGCCTGCTGCACATAAATTATCTCCCACGACAATTCTTGGGACAATTCCTCCCAACCATTAAAATACGCCGCCAGACACTCAGTGAACTGCCTCACAGTGCTGGCGGTGGTGTGGTGCTCACTTGCCGTGGACATCCGCAGCCCAACCAGCGTCCTCGGATTTGAATTCACGAAAAAGAAGGCGTCCACCAGCGGAAAGTCCTCCACCCCCGGTACGTACAACACACAGCAATCTACGCCAACCTTCTCGGAAAAGTAATGCGGTGGCGGTAAGACATGGTGCCTGGTGGGGCGCTCCTGTGAGTACACCTCCAGCGCACTGCGGTGTGGCTGACGTCGTGTTGTTCGCTTCAGCTCCCTCACTTTGTGTCGTATTGCAGTTATGAAGTCCGCATCCAAAAATGCAAACACGGTACACCGTTCCATATTTTCCGATACAAGATTATGCTTGAGTCTCAATATGAGTGAATTAAAATCATCCTGCTGCATTAACTTTGCCAACATGCACAATGTTTTATTGCAGAGATGGGCAGATATCGGTAAATTCAAAGAAAATTCACCCTTGCAAACTTCCTCTCGTATTCGTACAACCTTCGCAAGCCAGTGGAACACGCTATTACCACACCACATCGTAAAATTCCCCAAACCAGTGTAATACTGAGTTTCCGGGGAAATCGTCTCTTCCACGGTTTCGTGACACTTCTCAATCCGATCATCATATGCTTGCTCATCAAAGATGTAGCGAAGAATCGGTCCAACTTTGTCCATGCGACCCTTCACCTCTCGCCAGTATTCCGCTTGCTGCTGCGGAGGCTTACTGCGTTGTTCCCAAACGCACATTGCCTTCACGTCGCTCTCGTCAGGGCAATTCATTACGATTTGTAAGGGTAAGTTTTGGTTCGCCCACAATTCGTATTTATTCTCGTTTGGTGATGTTACCACAATCATGCCCCATCCATTGCAGGGCAAACCAACAGACGGACGATACACCTCCTCTGCCACGTCGTAGATAATATACCCCTTCACCCCGCGCCAAGATAGCCTGTCCACAACATCGAGGGTACTGCCCTTACCCAAGTATTCTGACAACTTTTTGGTGGTCTTGTCAAACAGAAATGTTTGATCCGCAATATAGTACACAACCACAGGGAGTTTCTCCGCATCGTAGTGCAGCAGCTGATAGAGGAGGTACGAACCGGCAGCCATCGACTTCCCGATCCCGGGCGTCCCAATCAACACACACGGATCAGGCGTAAAGTCGGTCTCACCGTGACCGCTGGACCATTTGTCTACAACGCCCTTGACAATCTGCCACACGCGCTCCACCTCACAGTTCACATAGCAGTCACGATTGAATTCACACGCACCCCACGAGTACGGCCATGCCTTGTCCGAGGTGAGCACCATCAGCCTGAGACGCGGTGCACCGGATTGCTGCACACCGTCATCCTTTTCGAGGGTGTTGCCAACTGCCTTGTACGTCCATGGCTGCGGTGGTTCCCCCTCATAAGCCTCCATTCCCGTCCCCTCGCCGCCAGTAACTTCCACGACATGGCTCCACCTCGCATTGTACACAGACTCGTATTGTCCCTCCAGCAAGTACATCCCTCAGCCACCTTCGTTGAATTCCGCGCCTGAGAGAAGACTATTTATTATTCTCTTCCGCGTGAGAATCGATTATATACCTGTTTTCGTAGTTGGATTGAGTTAAAGCCAAACACTGACCACTAATCAAAAAAAGGAATAAGAGTAAGAGACAATAGGCACAGGCATGACTGACAGCCTCAGCACGAGAGTCATCCACACGGTGTGTGATGCACACCAAATGCACGAGGACCACCGCAACGACGGCAAGTGGATGCCATACACCCAGCACAGTTTTGGAGAGAGCAAACGATAACAACAACGTGGTGAGCGCGGAGGGTTAGCCCATGCATCCCGCTCGCTACGGTCCCCGCGCCCGTGTGGCACCGCCGTCACCGCACACACTTGACAAAAGGACGTGCGGGCATATCGCCCCTGACACACACAAGTGGGAAGAGAATTCGGTAAAGCAGCGGCCACACGCAAGGACTCCAAATCATACACGCCACAACAGCGATGCATCATAGCAGTTTCCCCACACAAGAAAACACAAAAAAGCAAATTACATGCTTTATGAAAAATCCCCGCAATTCGCACGGCACAAAAGAACCATAACGCTCCTTTTCCCATTGCATCCGCCATTCATATTCCCAATGCGTAACCCTGCAGACATTACCCCTCCATGGTAAAAACAACTGCATCTTTGTGGTGTCATCGCGCAGCAACCCGCCTGGATGGAAACGAAGGGAAAATCAGGCGTCCGTCCGCCTGGAGGGAAGGAGAGACTCCACCGCGGCGTCCTTCAGGAAGCAAACACTCCGCGGCCAGTGGCCGGTGTCGTGTGCGGGCTCCGCGAAAAGGTTTTGGGCACGCCGCTGTGCCACGCGTCGTGTCCCCTCGGAACGTAACAGCGGACGTGTCCCTTCCGGTCGCACTCGTGGTGGTGGTGGCATCCACTGCCTCGCCGCGTGCTGGTGGCGTCGATTACAATCCTGCAGTTTGATAGAAGGTGCCCGGCAGGAGCAGTGCTGGGCTGGGCGGGCAATGCGCTCCACGACGAGACACCCAGCGCGACTCCTGACCGCTGCACCCACGCAATTCCCTCCACCCGGCAATCGCACAGCCACCGGCACATTGTCCCCGAAGCAACACACAAGTGAAGGCGTCGTGGCATATCTCTCGAGAGAACAGAGTGACAACTGCACGCTGCGGCCATCGTGCAGAGAGGTGTGCCCTCGGACAACTTTGTTTTGGGGCCACACGCACCCCACGCAGGAATCAACCACAGCAACGCACAAAAAAAAAAAAAAAGAGCCACGCACGTGAAAGGGCAGAAAAACACGCAGCAGAGGTGCAGGACGGACAAAGAGGAAAAGAGAAGGCCAATCAGGCTCGAGATGGCACGGCAACCCACAATACGATTAAAGAAACAAAAAAAAAAAACATTAAAACAAAAAAACAGTCCCCTTGAAGAAGTTTTTCACGCTCACAAAAAAAAAAAAAAAAAACTGAAACGAAAAAAAAAAAAGGTTTCCTTGAGGCAGTTTCCACACCCACAGAAATATTACAAAAAAAGAAAAAAGAAAAACATCGTGACGCAAAAAAAAAAAAACAAAGGAAAAAAGCACGTGTATATTCTTCCTGCAAAAGTAAAAATATATTTGCGTCAGCCGTTCAACCCCCTGGTGTCCACACAACACCCACATTTCATTGGGACATTCAGTGCGTTGCTGCACATCTTAAATCCCTTTTTTTCATAGCACCATCGTCGTGGCGCTCAATGCCGATTGCACGTGTCATCAACATACGGAAACATCAAAGACATCCCGCCAATCTCAAAATATTCCACTATATATATATATATATAAGGAAAAAAAACACGGGCCCCGCGATGCAGTCCCGGGAGGGAGAGCACGCCATTTACACAACGACTTACACAGGCAGAAAGGGGTAGTCCAATCGATAAAAAAAACAGATAAAACAAAAGTTGCATCCACACAAAAGTCAATTATTTCGGAGGGTACGTGGAGAGGTACACATAGCTCCCGCTGGTGGCAGGAACTCCTCACTGCGATTTCTCAGTAAATGGCCGCAATGCCCCACATCCCCAGCAGAAGCAGCGGGAGCACCCGAGACATACCCTCACGCATGGAGCCGTCACCGCTTCCCTTTTCTTTTTTATCTTCGGGTTTCCTGTCCTTGATTGCAGTCATCTCAGTGGAATTCAGTGGGCGATTGTACAGAAAGACGTTCGCCACCGTCACAGGAAAGTTTTGTATACCGCACGCGCCAAAGCAAAAGCTTACGAGCTCAAGTGGCCTCTCACTTTTTAACGGCAATTCTTCTTCCCCCAGCGGCTTGCCATCAACGTACACAAAGCTCTTGTTGCCTTGCAGCATGAGTGCCACTTGGTATTCTTTCCCCGGCTCCCAAGTGCCACTTTTTGTTGTCTTGTCTTTGAGCACCGTCATCCACTTTCTATCCGCGGTATACAAGATTCCCATGGTATGCGGGGAATTATTGTCCCCCAACATCGCACCCAGTAGAGGAGCGTCCTCACTCGGAGCCTTTTCGATGGTCACCGACGCCACAAGTGTGAAGTTGTGGCTCAAGGATATATGACGCACATTATCATCCGGAATGTTTACAGGCCAAATTACCCCGGAGTCAGGCTCCGTCAGCTGCAATCCATCCTCGACCTTCTTTGCGTTCGTCACCGTTGCATTCAGGCAAAGGTACTCGTCGTTCCACGTGCCATCGCTGGCCGATGCGTTTGACAAAACTGCCACCAGACCAGCTGTGGGTATAGACAAGCTGGAGAAGAAGGCGTCCTTTTGCGCCCAGGTCTTCAGGACGGAGTTGATCGTACTCACTTCCTCCGTCAGGCGGGAAAATGAAATGGCACTGCCTTCACCATTGCCCCTCCGTTGTAAAAGATGCAACTTGCCATCCGAGTACAGCAGGGCGCTGGCGAATTCCCCCTTCCCAGCATTGTCCATGCCAACCGGTCCAACAGAAAACGAGCGGTTGTTGTCCGTCACCCAAAGGTGGAGCGCATTGGCCTTATTCTTCCCCGAGGAGTTCCCTCGCTGTGTGTACAGCATGACCCTCCTGCCCTCAATGGTCGCGGTGATGAGAGCATCCACGTGCAAGCTCAGATACCAAAAGAATGATTGTGATTTGACCCACACGCCTGGAAGTGTCCCGACTGCCTCCGTCCACGCTGTCCCCATGTCACGCGACTCGTACACCTTCTGTTCATCCTCGCAGTCAACAATCATGAGAAGTGATCCCTCCCATTCGGTGACGCGGGGTGCACCGCATTTCGCAGGGGAAGCGCCCTTCGAGAGCGCCCAATTACTGCCGTCGTCCGTCGAGTAAATGATCATGGAGTAAACGTCACCATTTCCGCTCTTCGCCATCAGTGGAAACACAACCGTGCCATCCTCCATCAGAACACCTGAGCCACCAGCGGCAAGAAACTCCTTCAATTTACCTTCGTGAGCAGCTATAGTACCCTCTTTCAACAGAGACCTGATTTGGTCCCATTTGATACGTTCAGTCAGCTCGCTGCTCGTAGGCTCCCTCACATCACCCACAACCAGTTTCAGACCCAGGTTGTCCCATTTCCTCCTCCCATCATTTTGTTTGAGCTCAGCAAGGCTTCCCGCAAGAAGAAACACCTTATTGCCCTTCGTGGTGGTTGTGGGGTGGTAAAAAACACCCACACGATTATCCGTTCCATCCGTTGGACCAAGCACGGTGTGTGCCTTCCATGTACTTTCACTCACCTTGCCAACAAGAGCGGACCAATCCCACGTAGCGTCGATGTACTCCGCAACAACATCAGAAGAAATGGGCTCAATTACTTTACCACCTTCAACGACATATTCGGCATACATGAGGCCTTCGGCGAAAGCAGCAATTACTCCACCAGCACTGACGAGAGAGGGTGAAGCAAATGCATCCCTCTTCGTCTCTTGAGACGTTCCGCCTTTCGGTACAACCAGCGTCTGATTCGGCAAAAATAGATCGACCGTATGAGGCAATTGCGCATTCCCCGAATTACTCTTCACGGCGTTCGAAGTCCCACCACTGCCGCACATCATCACGACGAGGAGAAGCAGCACCGCGGAGGTAAGCACACGCCGGGACATGTTGGGCCTCTGCGGCTCACCCTCTCCTCCTTCCCTCCTCCTTCCGCTGGATCCGGTCACGCGGCGACGGTTGTGTGTGCGGGGTGCCTTCACAGCAGCAACACGTGAATGCATATAAATATGTGTGTGTGTGCGGTGTGTGTGCTGTGGTTGGAAATTTCAGAGCCTTCGAATTTCACAGTTGCGATTCGCGTTCGTTTGCTTGCTTTCCTAGCGTGTGTGTGTGCAAGAAATAGAAAGACAGCAACAGCGGCAATACACAAGAAAGGTCAGTGAGGAGCAGAGCAGAGCACCCACGCAGAGAGCGGGACAAAAGACAATCCGGAAGGGGCAGCACGGAGGACCATCGCCCACACCAGCCCTCTGACACAAACAGTCACCATCGCAGCGCCGTCAGTCCGCGGGTGAGAGGATTCGGCCCTCCACACAACAAACGCACACACCGCCAGCAATCAACCACCAATGGAAGGGGAAGAGAAGGGACACACCGCCACCGCCTCCAGTTCAATCCCACGGCCAACGGCATACGGCCACAGCCCGCTGCCAACAAACACAACGCACACGGAGCAAGCAATCACCCAAAGAGCCACACGCAGAAGCAATTCCTCATCCATCCACGACGCGGCGCCTCACTCCATGCGGTCACAACGCAGCGCCCCCACACCATCAGGAAGAGACACTCGCCCTGCGCGCTGCCTCTCTCCTCCCTTCGATTCATGCCCACGGGAAAAAGCAGCACCCACATGCAGCTGCCACACGCACCGCAAAAGAACCATCCGAATCCACTGTGATTTGCACTCTGTGTGCGTGTGCTTGTGCGTGCCTGCAGAAACAAGAGGTAAAGAAGTAAAAAAAGAAACGGAGCATGTGAAGAAACGCAAAAACAAAATGCACAGCAGAGCCGCATGGTAGAAATAACAAGACTGCTCAAACTCACGATTGCACCGCAGCCCAAGCAGTGGCGAGTCATACAAGATTTATTTAAAACAGTTACCAATAAAAAAAAAACCTCCCCTTTCACCATTATCTTTCCAGCCCGCACAAAGTAATTATATAAAAAGAAAAAAAAGCAAGAAAGGAGTCGTCCTCCATTGCTCTTACTCCTAAAAAAAGGAAAAAAAAAATCACCCGGTTACCGTGTGGCCCACCAAGCTGTTTGTATATTTTGCCCACAAATTAAAAATTAAATAATTACGTGTCTTTCAACCGTCTGACCCTCCATGTGTCCGCACATCGTTTATATTTCACGGGGTCATCTGCGTGTTGCTGCTCCCCTCAGCCCTCTCATCGGCGCGTGAGTGCGGCCCGCAGAGCACAGTCACTCGTGTGTGTGTGGGGACTGAGAGAAGCACGCAGACATGACGGGAGTCGCGTCTCTCCATCGGGGGAGTGAGCGCAGCAAAAAAAAAACACATCAGGGGAGAGAAATACTCACGAGGCCGACCCCGAAGGGACTGCCGGAGCGTGAAATGCACACGCGAAGCAAAAAAAAATCCTAAAAAAACGGCAGGGTGTGGCTGTGTGTGTGTGGCGCTGCGGGTGTCTGCCCGCCCTGGCCGCATAAAAACAAAACAAGAGGGAAAGAAATGTGTGCTCCGCCCCACCGGCCCTCGTCGCACGCCCACACGTCACGGCTCCCTCAGCGCGCCGTTCGTCGCGGCCCCTCCTCATGCGTGCAGCAGGCGAGGCGCACAGGGCCGTCGTCATGAGCGTGTCGGTGGGTGTGCGAGTGGAGCAGTTGGGCGGGAAACACACGGCACCCCTCACAGGAAGAGCGCAGCAAGAAATAATTAAAAAGAGGGAAAAGTAGAAAAGAAAAAACGGCCATAGTGGTTGCCCCCAAAAGCAAAAAGAGAAGGGAAGAGTGGAGCAAAAAAGAAAAAACAGAAATAAATATTTTTTTTTTTTAAAGCAAACAAAAATAATTAAAAACAAACATAAAAAAACATAAGAAATTATACTCCAAACAGAAAAGAAAAAAATTAAAAGCCGAAAAAAAACCGCCCATGGTGGTTGCCTTAGGGCAGCAAGGGAAAAATGTAAAACAAAGCAATTAAAATAAAACAAATTATTCACTGTGTAGTGAAATTTTATTCCTAGCGGTGTGTGTGTCGGTGCAGGGAAGGGCACAAGTGCTCCACACGGCAGCCGCACACTCCTCACGCAGCCGCAAACCCCCACAGCCCCAGCAGAAGAAGCAGCGGCAGCAGTCCGCTCTCACGCATAGTACCAGCAACGCTGTTATCCCACTGCGACGAATTTAAAAGGCTGCTGCTGAGTGTCGCCGCCTCTGCTTCCTTGACCTGTGGATGGAGCCCTTCTTGTCCCTTGCCTTCAGCGTTATGTGTTGCTGCATTTGCTGCGTCGGGGGTGCCCACAGAGAATTGGGTTGGTTGATCTGCCTGCATCATATCTCCACCTTCCGTCCCCACCGTTTGTGCATCATCAGATGAGGAAGCACCGACATCAGTAATGGCGGCGCTTGAAGATGTAACAGATGCCAGAGCTTCATGTCCATCGGAAGATGTGGCAGATACCGGCTGGTCTGCAGTTCCCTCCCTTGCTGAGGATGTCGCGGCATTGGGCTCCGCTGGTTTGGGCTCTTCTGATTCCGACTCCGCTGGTTTGGGCTCTTCTGGCCTCGACTCCGCTGGTTTGGGCTCTTCTGATTTCGGCTCCGCTGGTGTGGATGGAGCGCCACCACTCGGAACACTGCTCGTGTTCAAAGTTGCCTGGTCCGTCTGCTGTGGTCCGGCAGTAGCAGGCGATGGCACAGTTGGCTGTGTATTTGTGTTCACCCTATCGTTGGCAGATTCAACGGACGGGGAAGTAGCTGCCGCCGCCGGCACCGGCTTCCTTTCCGGAGGTGGAATGGTGACTTTATTCGCGTTGAGGGCGCCAATCTCAGTTTCATTCAACGGACGGTTGTACAGAAAGACGTTCGCCACCGTCGCATGGATTTTTCCGCTGCTCAACTGCTCATCGTACGCGCCAAAGTAAAAGTGTGAGACCGCGTCCAGCCCTTCATTGAACGAATTTCTCAGACTCATATTCCAAAGGGGAGTCCCGTCAACGTACACGGAGCCCACACCGTCACGCATTTTGAGCACCACGTGATACGTTTTGTCCAGCTCCCATGCGGTAAAATGCTTCGGGAACAACTCATGCTCCACCCTCCACTCCATATTATTATCGTACGACAGTCCCAGGAGTGTTGTCTTCCCCATTTTCTTCAGGCCCATTAGGGGAGTGAT
>NW_001849168.1:0-6734 GCF_000209065.1 Trypanosoma cruzi | reverse complement strand
GTCGTGCCACCAGTGCCAGCAATGCCAGCAGGAGAGTTACCACCAGCGCTGCCCGGAGTTTCAAGTGGAGGAGGAGTACCAGCGGAACCCTCAGCGCCAGCAGCAGAAGACGCGGGTTTTGGTGTGGGGGAGGCGTCACGAGTAGCCGCCTCTTCTTGAGGCACCGAAGGTCCTGCTGCAGGGTTGATGCTGCTGTTCTGTGTACTCCCCGGATCAGTTGTGCTGGCAGTTGCCCTTGTTGATTTTGCTTCCTTCTCGCTCAGTTCTGTGCTTCCCTCACGGTGGTTTTGCACCGTAACCGCGGCCCCAGGCAGAGGATCATTGTGTGGACTTTTGTCCGTGGTGCCTCCGGCAGTTTGATCGCTGGCAGCACCGCCGTCCTTTGGAGGAGATAGAGAGGCCGTTTCCGCGAGTTCCCCAGATGGTCTGTTCCCTCCGGGACCTGTGCTAAGGGGGTCATCTTCCGTTGGTGTTTTGGGGGGCTGTTCCTGCGGATTCGGAGCGAGTGGCCTTGTTGCCTTCACCTCGGACGGCAATTCAACACGAGGCACTGGTTCCGGCTGAGCCGGTGGAACTATGGTGCCCTCTTCTTGACGGGGTAAACCGTCCTCAGAGACATCTGCCACCACACCATCCTTAACAGCTTCGGTAGGTAAAGATTGGCCGTCCAAATCGTCAGACTCCAGGGAACCACTTTCACTTTCCTCAGTATCTTTATCCGTTGGATCCTCATTAGCACCAGGACTGTCAGATAGGACAGGAGGCTGAACACCAACCCCAACTCCATTTTTGCCGGAAGTTCCACTATCACCAGGAGGAACATAAACATCATCGGCCGCAACTCCACATAAACCGCACCACAGCACGCAGAGGGCACACACCAGCAGCACACGCTCAGTTATCATCATCATCACCATCACTCCTGTCACTTGCGTGTAGCCTTCAGCACAAACTAACCCCCCGTCAACGCAGAGCAAAAACAAAGGAGAGAGACAAGTCAAACAACCACGCAACGGTACCTCCAGCGATGAGAATCACGCACCACAACAACAACAAGCAGGAGGGCGCATTAAAACAACAACAACACAAACAACAATGAGCGCTCATCGCCCACGCCCCTTCCCCACACTCCCACTGTCACCGTCAGCGTTGCTCCCTCCGCACACACTCGTCGGCACGGAAAACCCCAGTGACACCAGGCACGGCACAAACGGAAACGGGTCGCTGGGATTCACCAAAAGGGCAAAAACAAAACAAAAAATGATAAGGCTCCGGCAGAACTTACGTATGACCCACACAAACAAAAAATTAATGAAATATATTTCAAAAAGAGCACACTGTTCCACGAGTCCACACAACATCCCTCACATTTCATGCGGCTTCCGGCCTGTCCCCTCCACTCCTCCTTTTGTGCGGTCGGTGGGACTGCACAGCAGTGAGGTCGGCACCGCGTGTGGACAAAAAAATCAAAGAAGAAAGAAAGCACGTCACTCATGACGGTATGCAGCAAACGAACATTAAAAAGAAGAGAAGAGGAGGAGTGATGATTATCCCAACAGAAAACCAGCAGCAGGCAATGATAATGCAACATCAAAAATATATATATTATAGAAAACAAAACAAAAGAAGGACCGCGGGAAAAGCGGTAAATATTCTCCGTGAGGAGCCGCACATCCACACCCTTTGGCTCATGAGCCTGCCACGACTCCACACAGTCCCAAAGGCAGAAGCGAAAACGCCCGAGACACACATCCATGGACGATGCTGTCGCCAATTAAACCAATGGACATCAACTCGGTGATATTCTCCAAATCAAAAATGTCGTTGCCCAAAGGCGGCGCTGCGTTGGACTCCAATGGGTCTCTGTCCACCAGGCGCTGTGCTCGTGGGAGTCGGCGCAGCACCAACGTCATCCGACACGTTATCCTTGTGGTGAACAATTGTTTGGTCTCTGTTGGGCGCAGTCGTGGATGTGGTGGCATCCGCGGGCGTCACGTGAGTGCTGTTGAGTAAATCGGGGCCGCTGTTCGTGCCCACGGCAGTGCGGACACGCATGTCCTCTTCACGGTCAGCGTCTTGTTCTTCGCTCGTGAGCGTGTCGGCATTGGCCGGCTCGTTGTGCACGCTCCTCAAAACATACAGTGAAATTCTGTGCTGCATCCAATCGTCTTCGTTTCCGTTCCGCAGAGAGCCTTCATCCGCCTTGCCCGCCTGCCCCATCGTCGATGCAGCCAAGTTGGGAGGCAAGGGCTCCTGGCCACCCTCAGGGCGCTCCCCACTGAAAGGTTTCTTGGCTTCAAGTACCTCCTGACGACTGCCCGCGCTCGGTGTTGGAGACAATGCAGGCGCCATTCCACCACTGCTCGCCGCCTCTTCTTCCATTTCCCCCTTGGCAGCTGGGGTGGTAAGGCCAATTACGTCAGAAGAAAAGGTTTGCCTAGAAACTGCTGGGCCCTTCTTATTTCCTAATGGTTGCGCTGTTGAGTCTTGTCTTTGTGGTGATGATGATGTGGCGTCCTGCCGCGCCTCATCCATGGCGACGGACCCATTGGCAGGTTCATCAGAAGATTCACTTGCGTGGCTGCTTTCAGGCGCACCTTTCGGGGCCGGCACCCTCGCCTCTGAAGCAGCGACTGCTTTCGTCTTCATTAGTGCTTTAAGCTCGTCATCGTACAATGCGCGGTTGTACAGCAGGACGTTGCTCACCGTCACATAAATGTTGCCTGAGTCCCTTTTGCCGTCGCCGCCAATTTAAAAGTGTGAGACGCTGTGGGACCCCAACATTGTTTTTGTCTCTTCAAAGAAGCTGTAATCCTCACCACCACCGTCGTATACCGTCAATCCATCCACGTACACAAGCAACTCCTTAAAGTAATCCATTTCCAGTCCCACCTTATGTGTTGTGTTCAGTTCCCACTTGGCATCCGCCGGCAGCGCCAAACAACTGCCGTTGAAGATTATCTCCCACTTATTTTTCTTCGCGTACAACAGATCAAAGGACAGCGTGCTTTTGTAGTCGTTCATCCGCACACCCATCAAAGGAAAGGAGCTGCCGATGCCCTCCATCACCTCGGCGACCGACACCGTCGCCACAAGAGTGAAGTTGTAGTTCGCGATGTGGTACAGCTGATTCTGCCCCTGCTCGCCAACGGGCCTCTCCGCCCACGCTCCAGACCTTTGGAAAGTCAGTCCACCATCAGGAGTACTTGTCACTGCCCAGTGAACGGTTGCATTCACGCAGAGGTACTCGCCACTCCATGTATTCACAGTTGACGTGCTGGACAAGAAGCCAACCAGCCCTTTGCCAAAATCACCACCACAACCACTGCGCTTCTTGTCATTCTTTTCATTCCCGCAGCCGTATTCCCTCGCAATGCACGCGTCCCTTTCCTTCCAGGCAGCCAACACCTTCTCCATTTCCTTCAAATTCCCCGTCACGTCCAAAAAGGCAATGTTGTACTTGCCTCCCTCCGCAGCAGCGACCTCGTACGAGCAGTGCAGTTTTCACTTTTCCTTCTTCGCTTATTTCCGCAATGACGCTTTGTCTGCGGCGTACAGCAGAGTGCTGGCGGCAAACTTGTCATTCTCAGCGGATATCGGCCCAACATCATGAATTCACTGCATGTCCGTCAGCCACAAGTGAAGCCGACCCGTTTCTTCTTCTCCCTCCTTCCCAGATTATACCGGCCGGCTGACGAGGATGACTTTCTGTCCATCGATCGTCGCGCTGACGAAGCCACCCTGCACGCCGTGCCCTGTACGTGTCCGTGAATTGCCCCACACGCCTGAAAAAGTGTCGTATGCCTCCGTCCACCGACTCCCCCTTTCCGTCCGCCCTGCAAACCCTGCGGCTGCCGTCCTCACACGACGTCATCATGCGGAGACCTTTGCCCTCCCATTCAAGCGCCGCAGGCTGGATGCAGCCCTCATGGCTCCTATCATTTGAAAACTCCTTATCATACACTACACCTTTGGCGAGCATGACCAAAGAAACGACCTCTCCGCCATTAGTAAGTGCTTGAATGGGCTGCACATAAGAATCATCGTCATCCAGCCGAATGCATGCACCGCCACAACCCAGAAATTGTTTGTGGGGTTCGGCGTTGGGTTTGAAATCCTTCAAAATGCTGTCAAGAAAAACTCCCGAAGTCTTTTATTGATTCCACTCAAACTCCCTCTTATCCTTATCATCATATTCAGACAAAACAGTGCTCCTCGCATACCTGGACGACCAATAGCCATCAACAGCCACCTTCGTCCATGGAGCCCCTGACTCGCCATAACCCCCGACAAGAGCATATGTTTCTCCATCAGCCATAATAGTCGTTGGGCTCAATAGGCGGTCAACTTTAATGTCGTAATAATCAAACATCATGCCAGTTCCATTCGTCCACGTCCCTCCATTGACTTCCATCGACTTTGCAGCAATGCCAACACGCAATTTGCCATCCTTGTTGTTTTTGAAATGCGCTTCAGCAATGGCCACAACAACACCACTCACTCCAAAAAGAAAAGCTACACGTAACAAATCACAATTGACCACCCTCGTGGCATCCATTGAATCAGAAATTGATTCCTCTCAGTGAAAGATAATTACACAATTTAAATTGCTCTCCACAACAGCATCACAGGGGCCGCAGCCCATCCGCAGAAAGCAGAGCGGAAGCACCGCGGAAGTAAACACACGCCGCGACATGTTGGGCCTCTGCGGCTCACTCTCTCCTCCTTCCCCCTCCCTCCGCTGGATCCGGTCACGCGGCGACGGTTGTGTGTGCGGGGTGCCATGACAGCAGCAACACGGGAGAGCATACAAATATGTGTGTGTGTGCGGTGTGTGTGCTGTGGTTGGAAATTTCAGAGCCTTCGAATCTCACAGTAGCGATTCGCGTTCGTTTGCTTGCTTTCCTAGCGTGTGTGCATGTGCAAGAAATAGAAAGACAGCAACAGCGGCAATACACAAGAAAGGTCAGTGAGGAGCAGAGCAGAGCAGAGCACCCACGCAGAGAGCGGGACAAAAGACAATCCGGAAGGGGCAGCACGGAGGACCATCGCCCAAACCAGCCCTCTGACACACACAGACACCATCGCAGCGCTGTCTGTCCGCGGGTGAGAGGATTCGGCCCTCCACACAACAAACGCACACACCGCCAGCAATCAACCACCAATGGAAGGGGAAGAGAAGGGACACACCGCCACCGCCTCCAGTTCATTCCCACGGCCAACGGCATACGGCCACAGCCCCGCTGCCAACAAACACAACGCACACGGAGCAAGCAATCACCCAAAGAGCCGCACGCAGAAGCAATTCCTCATCCATCCACGACGCGGCGCCCCACTCCATGCGGTCACACGAAGCGCCCCCACACCATCAGGAAGAGACACTCGCCCTGCGCGCTGCCTCTCTCCTCCCTTCGCCTCATGCCCACGGGAAAAAGCAGCACCCACACGCTGCTGCCACACGCACCGCAAAAGAAACATCCGAATCCACTGTGATTTGCACTCTGTGTGCGTGTGCTTGTGCGTGCCTGCAGAAACACGAGGTAAAGAAGTAAAAAAAGAAACGGAGCATGTGAAGAAACGCAAAAACAAAATGCACAGCAGAGCCGCATGGTAGAAATAACAAGACTGCTCAAACTCACGATTGCACCGCAGCCCAAGCAGTGGTGAGTCATACAAAATTTATTTAAAGCAATTACCAATAAAAAAAACCTCCCCTTTCACCATTATCTTTCCAGCCCCGCACAAATTAATTATATAAAAAGAAAAAAAAGCAAGAAATAAGTCGTCCTCCATTGCTCTTACTCCTAAAAAAAGGAAAAAAAAATCACCCGTTTACCGTGTGGCCCACCAAACTGTTTGTATATTTAGCCCACAAATTAAAAATTAAATAATTAAGTGTCTTTCAACCGTCTGACCTCCATGTGTCCGCACATCGTTTATATTTCATGGGGTCATCTGCGTGTTGCTGCTCCCCTCAGCCCTTTCATCGGCGCGTGAGTGCGGCCCGCAGAGCACAGTCACTCGTGTGTGTGTGTAGAGGCTGAGAGAAGCACGCAGACATGACGGGAGTCGCGCCACTCCATCGGGGGAGTGAGCGCAGAAAAAAAAACACATCAGAGGGGGGTAGAAATACTCACGAGGCCGACCCCGAAGGGACTGCCAGAGCGTGAAATGCACACGCGAAGCAAAAAAAAATCCTAAAAAAACGGCAGGGTGTGGCTGTGTGTGTGGCGCTGCGGGTGTCTGCCAGCCCTGGCCGCAAGAAAACAAAACAAGAGGGAAAGAAATGTGTGCTCCGCCCCACAGGCCCTCGTCGCACGCCCACACGTCACGGCTCCCTCAGCGCGCCGTTCGTCGCGGCCCCTCCTCATGCGTGCAGCAGGCGAGGCGCACAGGGCCGTCGTCATGAGCGTGTCGGTGGGTGTGCGAGTGGAGCAGTTGGGCGGGAAACACACGGCACCCCTCACAGGAAGAGTGCAGCAAGAAATAATTAAAAGAGGGAAAAGTAGAAAAGAAAAAACGTCCATAGTGATCGCCCCCAAAAGCAAAAAGAGAAGGGAAGAGTGGAGCAAAAAAGAAAAAACAGAAATATTTTTTTTTTTTTTAAGCAAACAAAAATAATTAAAAACAAACATAAAAAAACATAAGAAATTATACTCCAAACAGAAAAGAAAAAAAATTAAAAGCCGGAAAAAAAAACCGCCCATGGTGGTTGCCTTAGGGCAGCAAGGAAA
>NW_001849167.1:10150-26403 GCF_000209065.1 Trypanosoma cruzi | reverse complement strand
GTTGTTTCTCGCTCGAGGGAAGTTCTCTTTCATTGCAGAGCTCTCACGCCAAAATAAAAATATGGTTGGGTGAGGCAAATCGTCCTGGGAACCGCACCAAACACAGCGGCCCTTGTCGCGCACAAACACGTATCTTGAATCTAATTTGCGCTCCAGCGCACACTTTCCGCGGCCTCTAGCCACGCCCTTCATTGCGGATGCGACGCATGTACGCACGGTAGTACGCGTCATCTCGTTTGCCGCGGTTGAAGTCCTCCAGCTGGCCGTAGTCGATGCGCCTCGCCAGCATCTCCTGGATCTCCTTCGCTGGCGGGTACTGCCCAGTGCACAGCCACGACCCTGGCGCGTCGCACTTGCGGTTCTTCGGGTCCGCCACCCACGCCTTGCTCTCCGCGCTCACATTCATCACCTTGTAGATCTTCACCAGGCCGTGGCGCGACCTGTAGGCAAGCCTGAACATATTGTCGATCGCCGGACTGGGGCTCTCCCCAGAGACATGCAGGTTGTACAGCAACGACATCCGCATCATCGGCGTGGGACGACTTAGGTCGTAGTCCTCAAACCCAAAGTTGGAGCACAACGGGTCGTCCTCGGGGCAGATGTCGCGGTACACACTGTTGCCAATGCGTGCCATGTGCGGCGACTTCATCAAGTCCTCCGCCCGGCTGCCGGTCCATATCAGTACATAGTCGGCAAGGTGCCGAATGAGCAAGTGGGCCTTCGCCACGGGCGACGTAAGCAGCTTTCCAATTGTGGCAATGTGCTCGTGATTCCACGTGTTGCCGTCCGCAAGGCTCGTGCGATTCCCGATCCCCGTGATCTGGTAGCCGTAGTCCCACCATGCAAGAATGCGGGCGTCCGCCGGTGTGTTGTTGCGCAGCCACAGGTACGAGACGTAATAGTCGTCTACAAGTACAGGGGTGTTCTGCTCGGTCATCGAATACCACATAATCCGTGGATTAGATAGTGTGTGTGCCATCTTTATTGAATCTTCGTTATACGATCGGGCCATCGGATTGAAAAGAAGTGCTGCAAACACAAGCATTGCGATTGTGACACGTATTCCGTGGGGCCACAAATTGGCAGCGTCTTGAAAACGGTTTTGTAAAGAACGCTCATTGTTATTAGATAGATGCCCCTTTTTTTCAAGTTTTTTGCTTCGAATCGTTGGGGAACCTTTGCTTTTCATCGACTCTACATTCGTCCAAAAAAGAAGCCTGACCGCCCAGTCCATAAGGCCTCCAATTACTCTTCCGGAGTATGATGCTGCAACTGGTCCAGTTAGCAAAATCAAGCGTGACATGCGGCAGCCGAAATAAAATACCATAATGGAGTACCAAATCATAAAAGTAGTTGCCCTTAAATTTTCGTTTTCTCCCGACAGTATTTGCGAAATCATTCCGATCAACCACAGCGGACAACACAGATGAAGAAGCCTCCACAAAGCGCCCCCACTAGATGGACGGTGCTCCGCGACGGAATCTACGAGAGGGTTGCCGGTGCGGGTGTGCTGCACAAACAAAGCACGGACGCGGGAGGAGAGGGGCCCGAAGTATCCCTGTGGTGCCAGCAGCGCTGCAGCCAGCACAAGCACTCCGCAGGTGATCATAAATACCCGTGCACGGATCCGCAGTGCCTTGGTGGAGCGAATCGGGACATCAGCGCGGCGCCGCAATATCTCGGAGAAGTGCAATGCCCACATGAAAATGAACACCAGCAACGCCATCAACTGCTCCAAGGACTTGAATGGGGTCCACCCCACGGGCGGCACACACGTCGCAATCGCCGTGCCCACCAAAAAGAACAGGGAGTACGCCCACAGCAGACTGGCATCGTACCTGCCGCGCATCCAGTCAGCAAAAACGCACACCGCGGCGTGCAGCGCCACCATGTTCAGGACAAAGATGAAGCCTCCCCAGGTCGACACCATGTAGCCGTACGCCAGCCCCGTAAGCACACCAATGGGCCATGAGCCTGCATTGCGCAACGAGCGCACCCACAGGTAGAATGTGAGCAGCATCGCCGCCATTGCTATACACTCATTGTCGTATTCGCCAGCCATGGAGCGCATTAGGTGGGCGGGTAGGATGGCAAAAAGACCCGCCGTCATGGCAGCCCCTGAAAACGAGCCCCACGTCTCGTACGCCAGAAGCGCAGCCAATACAGTCGCCACTGAGCCAAACCATGCCGGAATCAAGCAACACACATCGTTCATCGTCATGCTCATTCCCAGCATGGAAAGGGCCCTGCGAATAAGGACGCTTGTGATCTGTAGTCCAGGAAAGATGGTTGTGCCCACGGGCCGACCAAGCGGATACCAACTCATGTAGTCGTACCAGTGGAAAAAGGCATCCCACCCGTGCTCGTCGAGGTACTCCGACGCTCGGAAGTTGAACCACGGATCAAATTCGTGGATGACCTTGCCGTACACACGAATGGAAATCATACGAATGCTGTAGGCGCGGTAAATGGCAAGAGCAATAATAAATACATTGAGTATGGAGATGACCCGCCTTGCTGTAGAATAATCGAGTGGATATTTTCCACACAGTGTTAATTGTGCTGTGTCCATTCTTTACCTTTGGATTAAAAGTGTGTGTGGTTTAAGGAGTAACTTGTAACCGTATTGTTTTATTTCCCTTTTCCTTTTTCGTTTTCCTTCCCTCTTTTCGTGTGTATATTAAATTTCTTTCATAAAATAATATAAAATACAAACGGTACTACTATAGATTGTACAGCGTGTGGCTTCTGTGTTAAGTCTTAGAGCCACTTTCTACTTTTAGAAGGGCCAATATTTTTCTCTTTGATGCCTGGTTACCTTTTTTTTTTTTTTCCCCTCTATTTCAAGCGTTTCTCAACC
This sequence comes from Trypanosoma cruzi, assembly GCF_000209065.1. Lineage (NCBI taxonomy): Eukaryota > Euglenozoa > Kinetoplastea > Trypanosomatida > Trypanosomatidae > Trypanosoma > Trypanosoma cruzi. The sequence goes on along the minus strand of NW_001849167.1, from coordinate 23,543 downwards.
GTCGTACTTAAATATCCGGTGCAATGTTTTTTCCTAAATAATTTTATATCAACACGTTTTTTTTTTTTTTTTGCTGTTTGTTTGTTTGTTTGTTTTATTTACTTTCTTCTCTATTTCTCTTTCTTTTTTCTTTTCTCTTTTTTGTTTGATTTTTGTCCAAATTTTGTGTGTGTTTTGAAGATACGGCGGTGTATTTCCCCTTTTTTTTTTGATGTGAAGAGTAAAATAAAAACAAAAAATAAATTTTCAGTTCGTGTTTTCCCGCGTTGGGTGCCCGCACCGCTCATGTATTCACAGAAACGGTGTACAAATGCATCACCCGCGTGGTGGCAACAGGCAATGCACACTGCGATGCGTGTTAATGGAGGGAGGGGAAGGAGGGAGAAGGGGGTTTTGGGGGAGGAGTTAACACGACAAGGCCCCCCTCCTTACGAATCCTGAATTAAATCTTCTTTGCGGATGTCTGGGCTTCCACACATAAGACGCCATGCGATCTCCTACGGTTCCTGTGCGAGGAAAGATGGACACAAAGCAAGCAAAAAAAGACACACACACACACACACACACAAGAAAAAAAAAAAAAAAGGTGGGCCTTTGTGTTGAAGTGTCCGTGCGGTATTATTTCGCAGACGATACGCGTTTCAATAGTCCTGCTTGTGCTTCACGCACACATATATGTCTGTCCGTCTGTCTGTGTGCGTGTGTGTGTTTGCATGTGGCAAAGGCCGTGGGGGCGTGGCGCATAATTCCGTCCAAACAACGCGGGAAGAAATCTTCAGAGTTGAAAAATGACATCCAACGACACTCGCCAACGGGTGTCTGTCCCACTTTCGCCGGGGTGTCGCCTACGGCCACAAGAAACATTAGAAGACACAAAAAAAAAAAAAAAAAAAGGCGGTCCATAGAAGCAGTAGGGAAAAGACATGTCAACATGTGGATTTTATTCGTTTAAACCCTTTCCCCTCTTCCCCTCTTTTTTTTTTTTTTTCCCTCTTCCCATCATTATCAATAACCGTAATAATAATAAAAATGCCTTTTTTTTTCTCTCGTTTTTTCCTTTCTTCCCATCCCTTCCAATATCCCTCCCCCCCCCCCGCTCCCTTCGTTATTTTTTATTTTATTTTATTTTACATTTCCATCACTTCTTTCCTGCCCCCCTTTCATTCAACCACCACACACACACACACACACAGTCAGTCAGCCAGTCAGTCAATGTGAGAGGGAGAGGGAGAATGGCACAGATGCCTACTCCGTTCTCCTCCTCCGCCTCCAGCTCCTCAGTATGTATGCCCCCCCCCCCCCCCACCCCTTTTTTTTTTTTTTCTTCTTCCATGCATTATTGCCATCAAACCAAACAAAACAAAAAAGAAAGAAAAGGGAGTGAAATAAAAGTTCCATAAAAAAAAAAAACGTTTTAATTCCCCTCCTTTTTTTATTTTTTTTTTTTTTCTTTTCTTTTCTTTTCTTGTCCGTTTTGTTTTGTTTGGTTTGATGGCAATAACAACGACAAAAATTCAAAAGTAAGGCACCAGACAACAACAATAAAAAAAAAAAACGGTGTTTCTCCTCCACTTCGTCATACAAAAAAAAAAAAAGAAAAAAAAAAAGAAAGAAACATGAGAGTTTCACACTACATGCAAGCATCATACACACACACACATATATATGTCTATATATAAATATAAATATGGCAAAGGAGGAAAAGAAACAGAAGGTTTCAACAGCAAAAGAGAAAAGAGGAAAAAAAAAAAAAAAAGAAAAAAAGAAAAACAAGTTACATGACGCATCCGTATTTAATATATATATATATATATAGTCATGTCACATCCGTAATGTTTCAATGCCACGTAACACGCGGTATGTACTTGCTCCATAGAAGTACGGATAAATGATACATGCACATAATAGGGTCATGGATGCCATCGACTCTTGAGGTAAATATGGTCTTTCTACACGTTAGTCAAATTTCATTCATGTAAACACAATCCTGAAAGAATACCCCTTTTCTGCTTCTTTATATTCTTCTCTTTCTTCCCTCCCCCCTTCTTTGGGTTGATTCTACTTTGCTTTCTTTTCCATTGTGTCCGCGTTTCCCTCAGTCTTCTCCTTTTCTTTTATATATGTATATATGTGTGTGTGTATGTGTGCGTGTGTGTGTTCACAACCTTCTTTTCGCCCACTCCTCCTCCTTCCCCATCTTATTCCGGGGCATGGACTAACGCTTGTATTACAATTTCTGCCAAATCTACGGCTGACAACATTTTGTTCTGCTGCAACTTTGAAAAGATGAGCGTATCATCCATAAACATTTCAAAAGCACCTGACTGAAGAATACTCCCACATATAAGGTTTGCTACAAACCCAGCGGCAATGATCATTGTACGGTTTTGTTCCACCCATGTCACAACATTCGGAGGAAATATCCCTACAAAGTAGGGTGCACCAATACCAATAATAAGTGAAGCAATAAAGAGAAGAGACAAGAATGAACCAATCGTTTCCCGTACAATACCTACAGAGTAAACAGATGGAAGAAACTTCAAAATTGGTTCTTGATTCTTATTTGGCGGCAAACTACGGGAGATGTGGTGTACCATCTCTTCATAGTGCCGCCGGTAACCTCATCCGGAACAATATTCCACACGGAGTACATGCGGTCTGCTTGCCTTTGTGTCTCGTCGTCGCCTTAATTTTTCAACAAGCTTCTCCTTCTTTTCTAATGTTATGATGGCATGAATAAGTTCCTGTTTGGATCGTAAATGATGAAACGGTTGCTTCTTCTCATGTAACATCTGCCGTAGGTCACTTACCTCAAGCATTTCAAGATATTTGAATAAAGAATCATCATCGCCCTCCGTATCAGATGTATCCCTGCCATCATCACCAGCTGCACCATGAACGGTTGTAAACATTACCAACAAAAATATTAGAAGTAGTGAAAAAAAAAGAGTACGTGGGCAATTCATTTCCTTTTTTTTTTCTTTTTCTCTTTTTTTTTTGTTTCTTTTCTTATCCGTACCACCACAACCACTCACGACCCCTACCACTTCTCCCCCTCTTCGGGTCCTTTATAAAAGTTAATCCTTTTTTTTTTTCTTTTTGTTTCCCCTTTTCTTCTTCTTCTTCTTTGCACCGCAGTAGGGAAGGGCGGAAATGAAAATAATAAACGTGGGCTTCCTCCCCTCCTACCCCTCCTACCCCTCCTGAGGTTCCTACACACGCAACGGAAATCCCACAAGGACCTGCCCGAAGCCATTCGATGCAGAAAAGGACGCATCAAAGGCCACCACCAACAACAACAACAAAAAAAAAGAAAAAAAAAAAGAAGAAGAAGAAGAGAACTACCCACGCATTGACAACGTGTCAAGAAGCGTTCCCGCTTACCTATACATGTTCCCTCCCACATAAGAGAAAATAATAATAATAATAAAATAAAATAAAATAAAATAAACCCAATAAAGTAAAGGAAGAAATAATCCAACAAACACATGCACACATTGTAGCTTAAATCTATTTCAGCACTACCGGGGGGAGATTTATCTAATGAATCTCAGCCTTCTTCGTTTTCCTGCATTCTGTTCCTTCCAAAATATAAATATATAAATATATATCCACCCTGTTGTTTCATCACAGGACCTTCCTCCTTCTTCCCTCCCTCTCTCTCTCTCTTTTTTTTTTTTTTTCTTTTCTCTTTTGTCTTTCCCCTTTCTATCATATCCGTGGCAACGTGTACATATGTATATATATATACATATATCTTGGAGTGCGTGTGTGTATGTGGGTGTGGGTACGGTGGTTCTTCCAAAACATCACTCATTACACACGCAAAACAAAAATTTCATTTATTTCTATATAAATCAATGAAGAAAAGGCAAATATTCAAATCTCTATGTCTGTCACCCCCACACACTTCCCTCACCATATTTGCATGTATATATATATATATGGAGTATGTGTGTACTTTATTGCCTTTTTTTTGTTTCTTATCTGACGCAAACTCCTTTTTCACTAACTAAGAAGTTTTTCAAGAGAAATGTAATGCATGGACTATAAAATGGTGCGGCATGTACATGCATGTCTGTCTTTCTGTAGAAAACACGCGATGGAGACCATGTGGCTTCATGTCGTTAGTTGCTGGGCTATGGTTGCTCATCCATAGTCACCGTCAAAAGCGGGCGTTCTTCAATACGTTCAAAAAAATTCCGCATCTCTTCCGCCCATGCATCCGCACGCGCTTTTCGCGCCGCCTCTTCCGCCTGACGTTGAGACTTCTGAAACGCTGGCGCAGAGCGACGACCCTCGGAACCGTGTAATTGTCGTCCATCCTCACTGTTGTCAGTTACTTCCCTTGTTACGGCTAACGGCAGCGAAGACGCGTGATGCGCAAGAGATAAGGGCCGGCGGCCAAGCGGCAGCCGCACGATAGCGTCGTCGCGCAAAAGATCCACCACCGCCCCACCTTCTTCCTCATCCTCTTCTTCCTCCAACGCCGTCCATAGTGGCGTGCTGGGACTTGGAAGAGTATAACCCGGCCGCATGGATAATTCTCGGGATTCCGTCGGTGGGTCTCTCACCGGCAACAGTGGGGGCATGCGGTTCCAAGGCGTAGGTGTTGGTGTTGCAACGGACACACGCGCAGCCGCAGGGGATGGTGTTTGTTGCGGTTGATTCGCTGCCATTGCTTTTTTAGCAACAGTGCCGCTCCGTCGGCCATCCTCATGAAGGGAGAGACAACGGCGCACAAGTGCTGGGGAGGACGCGTCGTTCCGCTCAGGAGGGCGTGACGCACGAGTCAAAACAGTTGCCGGTGTCGCCCTCAAGACATGGACACACTCTTCTTCTTTTTCTTCTTTTTCCTCGTCGTTATCGTCGCGTTCTCCCCACACAAGATCGATGGAAATCTCACGGTTCTGCCGTCGGCCATGTGTTTTCATTGGTGAAGCCCGTGCCGTTTGTGTGCTATGCGGCGGTGTGGAGCCACTCGTCATCGTCGCGGTAAGCCCATTCCCCATCTGTGCGTCACTTCTGCTGCTGCTGCTGCTTCTCCTCCTCTGATCGCTCTTCTTGTGTCCACCCACGCCCGGTTGGACGACGTGTTTTTGTGCCCCAACCAATTGCGTTGCCCATGTACGTCGTGTGACGGTGAGGCCAATGTGCTCCAGGGCGTCATCGCATTCCTCCCGTTCATCGCTGACGGTGAAACGGCGCGTCGTGCTTGCTGCAGCAGGGTACATGTTTCCTTTATAACTTTTTTAAATTTTTTCTTGTTCCTTATTCACTGATATACACACGTTACTGTATCGCTGCTAAGCACACACACACACACAGAGAGAGAGAGAGAGACAGAGACATTTACAAACAACAACCACACAAAGGTGTTAACCGCATAATAATCTCTCACACACCAATTGAATTCGGACTATTATTTTATTTTGTTGTTTTGCTTTAGATAAAAAGCATGTCTTCTAGTTTTCTTGTAAATTTATTTATTTATAATATCTTTATAATATTGTTTTTAGTTCCTCAGTTTCTTTCTCTCATGCGAACAGGACCGCCGTTACCACGTGCAATGTGCAACGCACCACCTCCCTTCGTGGCACGCCCACGTCCACCACCGCGTCTCATACCCTCTCTTTCCTGGGTGTGCTGCTGCTGCTGCTGCTGCTGCTGGTAGTGGAGGTATTGACGTGTCTGCCCACCACCTTCTTCTCTTTCGTACCGCGCCTTCTTGGAATGGTGAGTCCTCCCCTGCTGCTGCTGTTGTGGTGGTGGTGGTGCTTTTTGAGACGTTGTCGCGCCCTTCCCACGGCCGCTCCCATCAACCCCCGTCATGTCCGCACCTTCTTCCAGCGTAACAGACTCACGTAACCGGCGCAAACCACCGCGGACTTCTTTGGACCACTTTTCTCCCTCTTCCTCCGTCATGTTGACATCGACCAGTGCCGTCTTGGAGACATCGCCGTAGCGACGAGAGCTGCGCGTGGGGTCAACCTCGCGAAATCCGCGTTGCCGTCTTCGCTCAATCTTCAAACGATCTCGCCGGTTCGCATCTTCTTGAAGGTACGCCGCATAGCAACTCATTGGGACCAGCATGTTGAGCTGACGGTCATCCCGAGAGAGAATTTCCTCCACCGTGAGCGTAAAGTCTTCGGGAGCCACCTGACGATACTTAAATCGTGTCTTGATCGCGCCTTGGTCCAGCGTGGAGTCGTGGTGCAGTTGCCAGTACTCTTTCTCCTTCCTTTCTAGATCCTCCCGCAACTGCCGCAGTGTCTCCTCCTTCTTGCCGTCAGCTTCATGGCCCTTCTCACCCTTCTTTTTCTTGTTCTCACGGATCATATGCTCAATGTGTTCGCGGCGCCCCGAAAACGAAGCCGTCTCTGCGGCTTGCAAGGAAACCGACGGGTACAATAATGCCAGCGCATCGTCGACGACATGGATGCCATCATGCTTGTTCGGCTTCCCGTTCAGTGTCTTTTTCCTTGTCATTGCCACGGCCTCTTCCAGCGATTTGGCCTTGTACCACTCCGGTTCTGCTTCCTCTTCCTCTTCCTCGCCACTCCTCTCTCCACCTGCATCATCTTTGCCCCTACCATCATCATCATCATCGCCATCTTTCATTGTTCCCACCTCTTCTTCTCCTTCTTCAAAAAAGGCCATTTCCTCTTCGTCTACATTATTCTCATCATAGTAAGCATCATCAAAAATCTGCGCCATCTTCTTGTCAAACTTCTGTGGATCAAACTCTTCCTCCAGATCCTTCTCGCTCCACAATTCCCGCAGACGAGCCATCGCTGCTTCCTCGTCCTGATCCTCATTTCCACGCAACTTCTTCTTTTCCTTCTTATTACAAATATCGCTACCCTGGTTCCCCCTAATGCCCGCAACGGAGGCAATGAGTGCCCGCTGAGACTCAATTTCCTGTCGTTTCAATGTCTTGAGCCGACGCAGCTCCGCTACCTGTTGCTCCCGCAACTCCTTGATCCTCTCTAGCCTGCGCATACGGGCATCTTTTCGCGAGGACTTAACACTCTTGCGCATTATACCGGCGGCATGCTCGCCAATAGCGCGCGGGAAGGTCTGTACGTGATCGGCCTCCTCCTCTTGATGACGGTAGGCGCGGTCCTGATAGGCGCGCTCCCACAGCTCTGCTTCCGCGTAGAAACGCTCATCCTCCTCTGCCTGCGCTAACTCAGCCAACGCAGCGTAGTTGTTCCCCTCTTCTTCCTCCTCCTCTTCCTCTTCTTCAGCTTCAGCTTCAGCTTCCGCATGAGAGCCATTCTCATAATTCCCGCGATTCAACACCTTTTGCTTTCGTTTCTTGTTGTTCTCTGGCTTCCAAAGCTCTTCCACAAAAAACTCACGAAGAAATGCTTCATCGGGATCTTCGTTCGCAGGATCCGATTTGTCTGCTTCACGGATCGAAAAGGCCCCCTGCAGCAACCGTCTCGCCTTTGAAGAATTTGTGTGTTCCGCCTCCCTCTCCCCCGTCTGCATGGCGGCGTCAACAAGCTGCACATCAAATGTCTCCGTGCTTTCCGCGACGCTTTTCAGAAAGGACTCACGCAATGCACGCTCCTTGGCGGTCCGCGGCTGAATGCGTCGGTTCCCCTGCGGCTGATGACGGCCCTCGTCATCGTCGTTACTTTCATGGCCACTCGCGTGGGTCTCAACCCCCGTGACAACCCCCCGGCGGTATTCATCGGCGAGGGTAAACTTCTTCCGCTGCTGCCGCTTCTTTGCGATGGACCGCGTGAAGATCTCCGTGTTCTCACGTATCTGCTCCTCTGTCGGTGGGAAAAAAACATTCTGCGGCCCAAGCGGGTCATCCGTACCGTCCTCCGCATTTCTGTTTCCGTCGCCATGTGTAGATGAGGCATCAATCTCGTTCTTTTCGTCGTCGCCGTGTTTCTGCTTCCCCGCTTGTTTAACGGCCGACTGACGAATGGCAAGAAACGCCCTGGCAAATGCCAACTCCTTTTCTTCGGTCAACAGTACCGCTTCATCGTCCTCTTCGTCTTCTTCATCCTCATCCTCATCCTCCTCGCCTCCGTTAAGGCGGAGTCGTTTGCCGTACTTTTCGGTGAGCTGCTGAATCTCCTTCCGCCGCTTCACCTCCTCGTACTTCGCCGCGTACTGCTGGTTGATACGAATACCTCCATCGTCACCGTCAGCCGTCGTGTTGTTAATGCCATTCCTTTTCGTCTTTTTAATTTTCCTCATGGATTCCACGTCCGCCTGAAACATCGGCCGCTGCTCTTCTTTCCACGTGTCACCGTCGCCGCTGCCGCTGCTGTCCGTGGATTCCGAATCGCTCCTCGCTTTTTGGGGTGCGGTGCCAACAAACGACATTTTCTTCTTTCCAGAAAAAGGGGCATACGCGTGTGGGTCACGGCGCCGCTCACGCATGGCGGCGGTGACCATCTGCTGTGCCAATTCTTCATCTTCCTGGTCGTCATCGTCGTTGGAAGAGGAAGAATTTGCAAAAAGATCCTTCTTGACCATTATGGATGTCTCCACCCTATTTCGTACCCTTACGGTCCCTTTCTCTCACTTAAATTGTAGGTATTTGTGTGTGTTTGTGTGCAACTCTCTCTTCTTCCGTCTCTTGCGTGCTCTTCGATAGCGGCAATAGAAAACAATCGTCACAAGGCGTGTCGTATGTGTGATCAGACAGTACTCACCCCCTCGACACAACAAAAGGAACACACACACACACACACACAGATATATAAGGGGTGTTTAAAAAAACACATATAAAAAACCATCAGAGAGCAAAGAAATATGAATGAATTCTAATTCCCATAACCCCAATGGATCTCAGCCGTTCACAGACCACACATACATAGAGTCTTTCCCCCTCTCCCTCTCTCTCTCTCACTCTTCCATTTCCCCCCCCCAAATAAATAGCAAAAAAGAAAAGAAAACGAAAAAAAAAAAAAACGTCTATAACAAAAATAATATAACTTTTCCTCGTTACCTGCGGGAATGAATGTATTTCTATGTTACGGTCCGCGTAAACCGCTGCACAAAAGGACACGACGCTCTCACACACATACATACATACATACATATATATATATACATATATATATCAAGAAAGCCTCTTCTTTTTAATTATTCACTTCTTTCTCGGTCTCCCTCTCACACAACTTCTTTGCTTTGTAAATATCATTGCATGTATGCATTTAAGTTTTCATTGTTTTTCAAACAAAAGTAGACGTATACATTTACAATAATAACTAACCAAAGGCCTCTTTTCGCCCACAATCATTGCATTACAGAAAGGTATGTATTACAACGTCTTGGCCATCTTTTTCTTTGGTCAGGTGCATAAAAAAGGCCTTTCCCCCCCCCCCCTCTTTAAGGCACCTCAATTAAACAGGATAAAAGAAGAAGAAAGCTCGAGATTATCTAATGACAGGCCATAAGAAGTGTGTCTGTGTGTGTGTGTGTGTGTTTAAAGGTATCCATTTGTATTACATATGATTTCAAGCATCTTGTTGGGTGAAATCGCCTTTTATTCCCCACGCAGGCGCACCCAGACATCCATGTAGAATCCAAGCAGCTTTTCCATGGCCGTAAACTGCACGGCGGTGAATAAAGGAGACAGGGATGCAATCGTCAACAGCATGAGTTCTACACTTTCAAGGGCCGATTCCCCAATGCCGCTATCACCACCACTTACGGCCCTATTTTTGCGATTGGCCTCGGCACGCGTGATGAGGTCACGAATAGCCACATCACGCGTGGAAAAACACCGAATGCTGCTGCGTACCATACCAAATTCATAGCCAATAAAGCCGCCAATGCTGCGTAAGATTTCCACCGCAGGTACACCGCTGCTCTGCTCCGCTCCCACATCAAAAAGAACGCCGCGTCGCAGAAACTCAAGACATGCGTTCCACGTGAGTGTCACGCCAGGGACATCGTCGTACAACGTCAGTAGACCCGTCGCATTGAGCACCGCACGGCCATACAACATGTGGGCAAAAACCGTCAATGGGTGTTGCACCAAACACTGTGAAATAAGGGCAGAACAAACGCGGTAAATAATGGCCCGCAAAATAACTCGGTGCTCTGCATCCACCTTTTTGCGATCCTCCGCCTCTTCACGACGACGCCGGCGGCGCTCTTCGCTTTTGTGCTCGTCGAGTTTCCGCGACCCCGATTCCACTTTGCTGAGGTCGTCATGCGAGTGTTTGCCGGAAGCATCATGTGGCCTTCTCGCCGCTGCCCCTTCTTCTTTTCGTGTCTTTGCCGCCGGTTCTCTATTCGACACGCGACTGCTGTTCAAACTCCCCGCAAAACTGCCCGTGAGATCCCCCCGCTCATCCTCGCTGTTCATGTTGCTTGCAATTTCCTCCTTGGCCCCTCCACTGGACGCAAACGCCCGTCGTGCGTAGCGGCGCAACAGTAAATACTCCGTGGCGTCCACAATTCTCACAAAGGCGCGCTGGCACAACTGCGACGCCGCCGGCACGACGAGCATTTCCAACACAACCCCCGCGAACCCAACGGCAATGCCTTTGCTGATCCCCGCTGGTGAGTAGCGCAGCGGCCCCGTCACGGGCGATAGATCACGCACGCGGAAGAGGAGAATCGGGGTCAAGACGCTAAACGCGATGGGATCCGTCATTGTATGAGCAGAAAGGCTCAATGTCCATCCAAGCGCCTTCCGCCACGCGCGACGGCTTCGAAGGTTACGGACAACCAGATTTGTCTCAAAGAACACGCGCTCCATCAGATAGTGCTGAGCAACGTTCAACAGGAAACGTGCCGTGAGAAACGGGATCACAACTTCCGGCGCAAACACCGCGCCCGCGCTGAGTTGCAAAAGCCGTCGTGCAGAGTCACTGAGGTCTCTAAAGCCCAACAGCGGTAAGGTCTCCGCATCCGTCTGTACCTGGCAGAAGAAACGGAGAACTGTGATAGGGGTGGCACGCAGCACGTGCGTCAAAAGAACTGTCTGCCTTGTGACGTCAATATCGCGCCAAGTACTCGATCGTTTCTTATCGTCGGTTTCTTTGCCGCGTTCGGAATGATCACCGCTGCGACTGCGGTGACGGTGCGATCGTGAAACGTCCATCGCATTTCGGTTGGGCACCGGCGGCGGCAGCTCTCCGCTGGTGTACGCCGACACGTTCAGAGTCGTGTTTGCCGAACCTGTGCGGCTTCCAGGCTGACTAGATCGATGTAGTCTGCGACCCCGCTGCTGCTGCTGTTGCTGTTCTTTTTCCCTCCCCTCCTTCGGGGCGCGTTTAACCCGTTTTCGCACAAGTGTCTCCGGGCTGAAGGAACGCACGGTGACGCAAACTACATCGTACATGAGCCATGCAACGTTGATGGGGTGCATAAAGTCATAGTAATGCATCGCTCACACCACCACCACCACCACCCTACTTTTTTGGAAATTTTAAACAATCTATGGTGGGAGTCGGTGTGCTGCTGAACACACAAGCAGGCTGACGGCACGAATGGTGGGGATAATGACAGCAGTGGTGGTATTTGGGTGCAGAGAGACTCAATACTCCCCAGCCACCTACCTCCTTTTTTTCTTCTCTTCATGGCGCAGAAGAATAAAAAAAGGAAATAAGGAAAACAAAAAAAGAAAAAAAAAGCCGTTGTGTCAGTGCTGCCCGCCATGCGCTATCCCCTCCCGCAATTGGATGGAAATGGCATCATCAACAACATCAAAAAAAAAAAAAAGAACAAACAGACGCACAACAAAAAACAACTCTCAGAAAAATGTACAGAATAAAACCTCAGTCTTCCCACTTCTCAGTGCCACAGCCACCAACACCATCTGCACGATGTCTCTTTCTCTCTCGTCCCCTTTTCCCCCCTACTTTTTGTTTTTTATTTTCTCTTCAAGAATGCACTACCGCCCCAATGATTCTGCCATTAACGTACGCGCCGTTCAGCGCCGCCACGGCTGCAGCCACAGTATCACCCTCCCGCGGCAACTCCATCACCACCACGCCACCGGCACCGTCTACATCATGAAGACCCAAGTGAAGAGAACGATCCGAGCCGAAACCCAAAGGCGGCACCTCTGGCAAGCTCCCCACACCCGACAACGCCGTGTCGCAAAGAGATTCCCGTAATGCTGCCGCCGGACGGAAGACACTCAACGGACGTCGCCCAACAAGCTGCTCCAGCATGGAGTTCAGGTGACATTGCTGCACCCCCAAGTCAACTCCATACAACACAACACGGGAGGACGGCAATGAAGTTCTACCAGAGCCACTGCAACCTTCTTCCTGTCCCTCCTGGTAACCTTTTTTGCTGTTACTATCTTTGTTATCATCGCCTTCGCCACGGAAACGGCTTTGGTACGTGGCAAGCTGTCGGTCCAACGCAGAAAGAAGTTGTTTCTGTCGCCGCTCTACCTCCGTGGCGGGTGAAGACTTCGAGTAATCCTCCTCGTACCGTCGTCGTCGTCTTCCTGTGCCGTGCAGCTCATCATCCCCTTGCTGGCATTTTTCCTGCTGACGGTGCGGTCGATGCGAGTCACGCCTGCGTGACGAAGATGAGGAGCGGCGCCGGTGACGATGACGTCGATACGGGGACTCACGCCGTTGCCGTTTGCGACGGCGATGATGATCATAATAATCTGAATTTTCCTCAAAGTCATTAGACGCACTCTCGTCACTATCAACATCCTCGTAATCAACGTCATCGTCTTCCTCACGAAGATCGTAGCTTCGTTCGCGACGCCGCCCGTGACGGCTGCCTGGTCTCTTCACAGCGCCGCCAATCCCCCCTCCAATGTAGCCGCTGCCGGTGCTGCGGTGGTAGTAATGGTGCGAGCGTCGTTTGTCGTCATCCTCGTAGTCCTCATGGGTGGATAAACGGCGGGAGTAATTACGGTGTGAAGCCCATTTCCCACCACCACCTCGACTCTCCACCGGGTAGGGGCCACGCTTCCATCCAGACATCACGCGGCACACCGAGACGTATGATTCCACACCACCCCTCACACACGCACACAAAGTCTCTCTCTCTCTCTCTCTTTTTTTTTTTTTTATTTTCTTTTTTATTTATTTTTATTTCCGTCTTGCAGAAAAAATAACAACAACAAACCCCGCACCAGACGGCAATTTTGTGTGCAATAATTAATGTTTCAGTTCTTGTTTTACTGCCTTACTTGTGTATGTTTCTCCCGCCTCCTACTCCTTTTCCCTGTGAAGTACAGGAATACACAGGGCACAGGGCACAGGGCACAGGGCACAGGGCACAGGGCACAGGGCACGGCAAACATATAAATAGGGAGAAAAAGACATTCAAACAACAACAACAACAACGAAGAAAAAAGAGGCATGTGTATTACACAAGAGATGAAACACAAATAAATAAATAAATAAATAAATAAAAAACATGCACACACACA
>NW_001849167.1:8102-10050 GCF_000209065.1 Trypanosoma cruzi | reverse complement strand
AAATTAAATAAATAAAAAAACAGAAACATCGCCACATTTAAAACCAAAAAAAAAAAAAAAATTAAAAAGTAATTAATAAATAAAAAACTCCAGTAAATAAAATAAATCCATATCCAGATAAAAAAAGAAATAATAAAGAAAATTGTCCTTCCGTACGCTTCAAAAATCCACAATAACTAAGCCAAACAAACAAGCAAACAAAACACGTACAGAAACAACGCAGGCCACTCGCAGCTAAACCGTCGCTCAATAAAAAAAAACACACGCACACACACACAAAAGAAAAAAAAAAAAGTAGAAGGCCAAAAAACATACGCGTAAGCCATAGAAAAAGAATACATTCGCTCTATTTTATTTTTCATTTTTGATGTCTACTCATCCCTACACCCCTTTATTCTTCCTCTCCTGGTAGGTCTAGACGTTCTTCCATGTATTCTTTCCTTATTTTTTAAGGGCGGCTGGACCCACTTTTGCCTTCGCATTCATCACTGCCTGGCGTGTTGCTTGCGAGGCCGGTACCAGCGGTATTGTCTGCTTGTAACTTGTTTCGTCTCCCTCCTTGTCGCCCGTCTCTATAATGTCCTTTTGGATAGCATCAATCTCTGCCTGCATGTCGCGCCTGTGCTCCTCATCCACTGTCTCATCATCCATGATATCCGGGGAAAGCGGTTTTTGCCCTTCTTTCGCGGCATCCTTTTTATTTTGGGAATCAACGCAGTATTTGGCACGAAATATATCAAATATCTTCAGACGTTTCTTCACAACAGTCTGGTTTGGCAAAGAGGCGCTCTTCCAGCCCTGCTCAGCCTGCTCCTCACTCATCTCCTGACTCAACTCTCCTTTCACCGCATTTTGTTTACGTTCTTCCTCTGCCTTTTCTCCTTCTTGCTTCTGTGGTTGCCATTTCTTTTTCTGCGGCACTTTTGGGGTCAACGGGGAATTGACACCCCCTGGCACGGGCGGCGTGTAGCCGTGAAGCGTAAAAAACGGATGCCGCAGCGCCTGTATCGCCGTTAACCGCTTCGTGCTGTCCTGCTCGAGCATCCGGACAATCAAATCCTTCGCCTCCTCGCTGACACCTTCCCAGCCTTGCTTAGGGTCAAACAACACCCCGCGATTAATGCGCCGCAGGAGATGGCGTCTTTCTTCACTTGTCGTCACTTGCCCGTGAAACGGTGGGCGACCAGAGAGCATGACAAAGAGTACAATCCCAGCAGACCACACGTCGACACTCTTCACTAATTTTTGTGTGGTGCAGAGTGGTTTCGTGCCTTGAGCCTCAATCCCACGTATCACTTCTGGCGCAATGTAGAAAGATGTGCCGCACGGTGTTGACTGCACATCCCACTCTTGTACCAGTTTGGCGAGACCAAAGTCCGCAAGTTTCACCTCAATATTCAGCGACTTTTCCCAATCCTCCTCTGTAAAGTCACCACTTTTCTTTTTCAAAGAACCCTCGTTACCGATTGGATTCACAATATTAAGCAGAATATTCTCCGGCTTAATATCGCGGTGTACAATACATTGTCCATGCAGATAATCAATACCGCACAAGATTTGATACATGATTTGACGTGCCACCCCTTCTGGTATAAAATGATTACGTACAATTAATTCAAAAAGGTCCCCTCCCATTAAATCCAATGAAAAATAAATATGATGTGGGGTAGTGATGGACTCATGCAATTGGATAATATTTGGATGTGAAGTACGTCGTAAAATCTCTTGTTCATGTATCACCATTTCCGATAACTTTCCTCTCAACATCATTTTCTTAATAACTTTAAGAGCCCGCATGGTATTTGTCGGGCGATGTCGTACGGCGACCACCTGCGAAAACCCACCTTTCCCTAATAACGTGGCATTTTCAACATCATATAAAACACGGATGTCAAAAGACTCCACAACAGGTGTGGCTGGAACATGCATAGGTTTGTGTGCTGACAAC
>NW_001849167.1:5841-8002 GCF_000209065.1 Trypanosoma cruzi | reverse complement strand
ACGGCAGGGGTCGAGTCAACCACCCGCAGAAATACACTCAATCCACTCACTCACTCACTCACAGAAACAAACAGACAAAAGGGCAGTGATTGGGTGGTCCCCTCCCCTACTGCGCAGTGGAATGGACGCAGGCAAAGTTTCACACACCCCAAAGACCACGTCACTGCAAACAGAGAAAAGTGAAAAAAAAAAAAAAAGGAAAAAAAAAAAAAACAAACAAACAAACAAACAAAACAAAACCACCCTAAGAAACATGAGCATGCGTGTAGGTCTTGGTGTATGCATAGGGATGCGTGCACCCACATATATATTATATATTATATATTATATTACATATGTGGGTGTGTGCATGTGTGTGTAGGGGGGAGTATTTGTTACACACTATCCTTCCCTCGCATTCCTCCCCTCCCTCCCTCCCTCTCTCTCTCTCTCTCTATTATTCCTTCCTTCCTTTCCCTCTCACATGCACATGCACAGTCCCTCATTTTATCCTTCTTTCCCTTCTGGCACCTCACACCTCATTTAGGTTTCATTTGCTCAGTTAGTCAAAGGGAAGTCTCGCGTGTTTTTAACGTCTCCCCCCACCCCCCCACTTCTCCACCCCCCAAATTTTCGCAAAAAACAAAAAAATACACACACAAAACAAAAACACAAAAATAAAAGCAAAAAAAAAAAAAAAACAAGAAGGGAGGGGAGTAAAATTGACGTCATGTGCTCGTGCGTCACAGACAAAGTCAAAATATATCAAGGCGGCCCGCCATAGAGACTGTTCAACCAAAAATACCTCCACGTAAAGGCAAAAGTTCTTCACTTCTTTTTTTCGTTTTTTCTTTTTTCTTCCCTCCTTTCTTTTTCTTTAATCCTCCGCACTTCAGTACTTCCCATCCTATGTGCATCACACACCTCCCTTCACTCTCTCCTCCCTTCTCTTCTCTTCCCGCAGATGTGGAAGTACGCGCAGGAGTATGCCATGGGGCGCATTTACACAGAAACGCACACACACACACACACACACACATGGACGCACATGCCCACAGCCGCGTTGATTGAAGGGAAATTGAAGAAAGTCATCATCACATCCTCATGCCGAGTCCCTTAACGTGCATTAGTCTGTCTTTGCGTGTCTGTGTCTGTGTGTGTGTGCACGGATCCGGGGCAAAGCACGTAGGAGAAACAAGAAGTACAAAAATATAACAACAACGACAAAGAAACACACACACAAAAAAAAAAAAAAAGAGGAAAAAGAAGCAAATACTTCTCCTTCAAGAAGAAAAGAAAAGAAAAAAAAAAAAAGAAGAAATAAATAAATAATAATTTCGTCTGAGCTTCAGTGGAGTGTACGGTACCCTCGCCATCTTCATCCCGTCATCCATGAAATCCAATGCACGCACCCAACCATTCCAATGCCTTCTTACATTACGAATAGGCATGGGTGCATGCCTCTACATGTAAGGGGGTAATGGTATGAGTGGTAGTGGCGGGAAAAGAAAAAGATGCCAAGGTCGCTCTAAGGCCGCATGTATATAAATAAAATATAAATATAAATATAAATATTTATAAGTGTGTGTGTGTGTGTATGAGCAGGGAGAAGAAAAAAAAAGAAAAACACACAAAATATTCCCCTCCCCTCCCCTCCCTTCCCTTCCATTTTATTTATATTTTTCTTTTTTTTGTTCATAACAAACAAACAACCAAAAAAAAAAAAAAAAAGACCCCCGTTCCTTACAATTTTTATTCCATACATATTTATAAATGTATGCGTGTTTGTCGGTCTGTCTGTTTGTATATAAAAATAAAAATAAATTTATAAATATCGTTCACTCCAATCGTTCCACATTTTATGTGCCCCTCCCCCCTCCCCCCCTCCCCCCCCCTCTCTTTTCTTCTCATGCCTCTTCCTCTCTGGCTGTCGGTCTCTCTCTCTCTCTTTGGGGAATACCCGCATGACGACACGTAAAATACATGAAAATCCTGCCAGAATAAACGCATCGCATGCAGCGAGAAAAAAAGGAAAAAAAAAGGGAAAAAAGTGCCAAAAACGTTCATCATAAAAAAAAAAAAATAAATAAATAAAACAAACAAAAGAAAGGGGGGGGGGGAAAAAAAAAAAAAAAAAGGAAGTCCCCCCCATCCTTCCATCACATATTTATATATTTGTGTG
>NW_001849167.1:0-5741 GCF_000209065.1 Trypanosoma cruzi | reverse complement strand
AAAGAGGAAGGAAGGAGCAGGGAGAAAAGAGAAGAGAAGAGAAGAGAAGAGGAAACACAAAAAAACACGGAAGCATCGGAGGTGACATTGCGGGAAGGGAAAAAAACACAAAAAAAAGAAGAGCAGGAAAAAAAAAAAAAAAGAAAAGAAAAAAGGAGAGGAATAATTAAAAAAAAAAAAAACACGACCCGCCCCAAAAAATCAAAGATTTACTGCAATGCCGCCTCCCCGCTCATCACCTCCTCAGAAGGCATTGACTCATTGATGTATTCCTTGCAGGGTGTTGACTGTCGGTTGTCCTCAGAGTCGCTGCCAATGCTGCTGCACGCGGAGGGTTCAGCATCATCACTTTCATTGCATGCGTAACAGCGGGGTGAACTTATAATTTCAACACAGGGCTCAAAGTCATCTTGATTTTCACTGGGATCACAGCTGCTGCGGCACATCGTCCCTTCTTCATAATATTGTGGCATCACCGTCGCGGCTGTCATCATCGCCAAAGCGGGCGGCTGACTGTACAGACGACTTTGCAACGGAATGATGTCGGACTTATAGGGATTGTGCGTATAAATTTTTGCCGGCGCTATCCTCACTGGTACCCCACGGTCCGACACGCAAACACCCATGGCATGGTAGAAATACGGCGGTGCCGGAAAACCCCGTCGGCGAGGCCTGTCAAATGCACATATATCGGATAAAAATTGACGCCGAAAGAGACGAATAGCTTCTTCCGTCACGAGCCCATCATTTATGTTCATTTCCGGTGTCCGAAGCTCGTGATCACCGTGTGCAAACATGCAACGTCTCTGATAGGGGCATATGCCGGTTAGCACGTAGTTGCGACAAAACTTTGTCTTGTAGCGCTCTGCCAAGATAGGTTTTGCGGCCATGTCGCTTTCTACACCGGAACCGCACGCGTACCCAAGCGACGTGGTGTCTTCCATGCAAACGCCATAAAACGGTGGTGGAGGAGGTGGTACCAGTGTGCAATGCATGCTCGTCATCCTTCTCTATCGCAGACAAAGCAATAACAACAACAAATTGGTAAATAAAAAAGGAAAAAAAAAAAAAAAGAAGAAAAAATGAAATATTCCTTCTACTTTTTCTTCTTTAATTCCTTCTGTATTGGATCTCCTAAATCTCCTTTGTTGTTCTCTTTACAGAAGCAGCAGCAGCAGCGGCGGCAGCAGAAACAGTAAACCAACACAAGATAGAACCCTACGCGTTGTATTAAAATAATAATTATAATAATAACCGTTGCCACGCATAATACGCAGAAGAACATGCATGCACGCATTACAGAAATAGAAAAAAAGTAAAAAAGAAAAAAAAGAAAAAAAGGAATAACACATTTGAACAGCAGACACACACAAAAGGCATGCGAAAAACAAAAGCAAAAGGGATACAGCAAAAGCCAAAAACCACCAAACCATAAAAACAAAAGCAACAACAAGACAAACACACAAATAAATTAAGAAAAAAAAAAACAAACAGACACGCTTATACCCAAAAAAAAAAAAAAAAAACGCACAACACAGCGAACTATTCATGACAGACACAAAAGAAAACGATACATCAGAACAATCCGCCTCACAAAATGAAACAACAACGGAACAGACATATACCACAACAAAAAACACACACATTGACAACAATTCTGCTAAAAATAATAAATACAACAACAGCATCCCCAAAGATTAAAACTGAATAATAGCGCACTACAAAGAACCACGAGTGGTCCGGTCATGGGAGACACACGGTACGGCACGCCGCTCATGCGACGGGTCCCCCCTTCTTCGCACAAAGAGAGAGCCGAATCGCCGCGTCGTCACCGCTGGCGTGGGGAGGGGCGACAGGGCGCAAACATCAATAAACCGTAGCATGGGAACAGTAACGCGTACGGAGAGGGCCTCAAAAGCACGACGGAGAGAGCGCCGAGTAAGGCACACAGGGCAAAAAGGGAGACAGCGGGTGTTTTCTATTCACCTAACCTGCCACCACACATCACCGTGCACGCACCTCCTCGTGCTCAAAGCAAGAGAAGAATGTTCATTTCCTAAAATTAATGACATTTTCAACAATGGAGCGTGTGGGACGTCCAAAGACGTCGTACAAACAGTGCGCGGAACAAGGGTCCCGGACTGTGCAGGTGGGCTACGCCTGCTCTACATCCCCCCGCTCTCGTTGTTGCTGCTGCTGCTGTTTTTGTTCCTGCTGGCCGGACCCCTCCGCCTTCAGGTTCTCGTGGATGCGCTTCAGCGTCCAGTCAAACACGTAGTCCATGTGGTACCCCTCCCTAATGAAGAGCTCTCGGAAGAGCCGTTTCAGGTAGCTGTAGTCCGGCTTGTCCTCGAAGCGCAGGCCTCGGGTGTAGTTGAGGTACGCGGCAAACTCCGCGGGAAAGCCCTTGCACAGCATCTCCACGGGCGTTGTCTGCTTGCGCTCGGATATGCGAGAGTACTTTTCCTGCTTCGTGTGCGCTTTCAGGCCCTGCCACGGCAGTGAGCCACGCAAGAAATACATCAGGATGTAGCCGATGCCCTCCAGGTCGTCGCGACGGCTCTGCTCAATGCCAAGATGCGTGTTGATCGAGCAGTACCGTGCCGTTCCCGTCAGGCTTTTCCCCTCCTTGTACGGGATGTGCTGGTGCGTGCGGGGGTCGCGGTACTTCTTGGCGAGACCAAAATCAACGACGTAGACGTGGTGCCCCTTCTTCCCGGTGCCCATCAAGAAATTGTCCGGCTTCATGTCACGGTGGATGACGCTCTTGCTGTGGACAAACTCGATGCGCGCAATCATCTGCTCCGCCAGCATCAGCGTTGTCTTCAGCGACAGCTTCCTATCACAGAAGCTGAAAAGGTCCTCGAGCGAGGGTCCCAGCAGGTCCATCACCATCACGTTGAACTCGCCCTCCACGCCATAAAAAAGAATGTTGGGGATGCCCACGACCCCGCCGCCTGCGTTGAGAATGCGGTAGAATCGGGCCTCAAAGGCAAGCTGTGGATGGCGCGTCTTCGCCTGCTCCAGCTTGATGGCCACGGTCTCGCCCGTCTGCATGTTTGTGCCGCGGAAGATCTCGCCGAACGACCCCGCCCCAATCTTCTGGCCGAGGCGGAAGCGGTTACCCACTCGAAGCTCTAAGCTCATCGTGTGTTGCGTGAGGTGTTTGTGTGACGTTCACTCCTACCTTGCCGGCAAAAAAAGAGGAGAAAAAAAAGCAGCGCCCATTTTTTTGGCAGGGGCAGGGAGAGGGGCAACACCCCGCACAGCACGCCGCTCATGCGACGGGTCCCCCCTTCTTCGCACAAAGAGAGAGCCGAATCGCCGCGTCGTCACCGCTGGCGTGGGGAGGGGCGACAGGGCGCAAACATCAATAAACCGTAGCATGGGAACAGTAACGCGTACGGAGAGGGCCTCAAAAGCACGACGGAGAGAGCGCCGAGTAAGGCACACAGGGCAAAAAGGGAGACAGCGGGTGTTTTCTATTCACCTAACCTGCCACCACACATCACCGTGCACGCACCTCCTCGTGCTCAAAGCAAGAGAAGAATGTTCATTTCCTAAAATTAGTGATATTTTCAACAATGGAGCGTGTGGGACGTCCAAAGACGTCGTACAAACAGTGCGCGGAACAAGGGTCCCGGACTGTGCAGGTGGGCTACGCCTGCTCTACATCCCCCCGCTCTCGTTGTTGTTGCTGCTGCTGTTTTTGTTCCTGCTGGCCGGACCCCTCCGCCTTCAGGTTCTCGTGGATGCGCTTCAGCGTCCAGTCAAACACGTAGTCCACGTGGTACCCCTCCCTAATGAAGAGCTCTCGGAAGAGCCGTTTCAGGTAGCTGTAGTCCGGCTTGTCCTCGAAGCGCAGGCCTCGGGTGTAGTTGAGGTACGCGGCAAACTCCGCGGGAAAGCCTTTGCACAGCATCTCCACGGGCGTTGTCTGCTTGCGCTCGGATATGCGAGAGTACTTTTCCTGCTTCGTGTGCGCTTTCAGGCCCTGCCACGGCAGTGAGCCACGCAAGAAATACATCAGGATGTAGCCGATGCCCTCCAGGTCGTCGCGACGGCTCTGCTCAATGCCAAGATGCGTGTTGATCGAGCAGTACCGTGCCGTTCCCGTCAGGCTTTTCCCCTCCTTGTACGGGATGTGCTGGTGCGTGCGGGGGTCGCGGTACTTCTTGGCGAGACCAAAATCAACGACGTAGACGTGGTGCCCCTTCTTCCCGGTGCCCATCAAGAAATTGTCCGGCTTCATGTCACGGTGGATGACGCTCTTGCTGTGGACAAACTCGATGCGCGCAATCATCTGCTCCGCCAGCATCAGCGTCGTCTTCAGCGACAGCTTCCTATCACAGAAGCTGAAAAGGTCCTCGAGCGAGGGTCCCAGCAGGTCCATCACCATCACGTTGAACTCGCCCTCCACGCCAAAAAAAAGAATGTTGGGGATGCCCACGACCCCGCCGCCTGCGTTGAGAATGCGGTAGAATCGGACCTCAAAGGCAAGCTGTGGATGGCGCGTCTTCGCCTGCTCCAGCTTGATGGCCACGGTCTCGCCCGTCTGTATGTTTGTGCCGCGGAAGATCTCGCCGAACGACCCCGCCCCAATCTTCTGGCCGAGGCGGAAGCGGTTACCCACTCGAAACTCTAAGCTCATCGTGTGTTGCGTGAGGTGTTTGTGTGACGTTCACTCCTACCTTGCCGGCAAAAAAAGAGGAGAAAAAAAGCAGCGCCCATTTTTTTGGCAGGGGCAGGGAGAGGGGCAACACCCCGCACAGCACGCCGCTCATGCGACGGGTCCCCCCTTCTTCGCACAAAGAGAGAGCCGAATCGCCGCGTCGTCACCGCTGGCGTGGGGAGGGGCGACAGGGCGCAAACATCAATAAACCGTAGCATGGGAACAGTAACGCGTACGGAGAGGGCCTCAAAAGCACGACGGAGAGAGCGCCGAGTAAGGCACACAGGGCAAAAAGGGAGACAGCGGGTGTTTTCTATTCACCTAACCTGCCACCACACATCACCGTGCACGCACCTCCTCGTGCTCAAAGCAAGAGAAGAATGTTCATTTCCTAAAATTAGTGATATTTTCAACAATGGAGCGTGTGGGACGTCCAAAGACGTCGTACAAACAGTGCGCGGAACAAGGGTCCCGGACTGTGCAGGTGGGCTACGCCTGCTCTACATCCCCCCGCTCTCGTTGTTGTTGCTGCTGCTGTTTTTGTTCCTGCTGGCCGGACCCCTCCGCCTTCAGGTTCTCGTGGATGCGCTTCAGCGTCCAGTCAAACACGTAGTCCACGTGGTACCCCTCCCTAATGAAGAGCTCTCGGAAGAGCCGTTTCAGGTAGCTGTAGTCCGGCTTGTCCTCGAAGCGCAGGCCTCGGGTGTAGTTGAGGTACGCGGCAAACTCCGCGGGAAAGCCCTTGCACAGCGTCTCCACGGGCGTTGTCTGCTTGCGCTCGGATATGCGAGAGTACTTTTCCTGCTTCGTGTGCGCTTTCAGGCCCTGCCACGGCAGTGAGCCACGCAAGAAATACATCAGGATGTAGCCGATGCCCTCCAGGTCGTCGCGACGGCTCTGCTCAATGCCAAGATGCGTGTTGATCGAGCAGTACCGTGCCGTTCCCGTCAGGCTTTTCCCCTCCTTGTACGGGATGTGCTGGTGCGTGCGGGGGTCGCGGTACTTCTTGGCGAGACCAAAATCAACGACGTAGACGTGGTGCCCCTTCTTCCCGGTGGCCCATCAAGAA
>NW_001849166.1:20465-26350 GCF_000209065.1 Trypanosoma cruzi | reverse complement strand
TCGTACATGAGCAGGATGGAGCCGTCCACCTTCCTGCCAAAGTCCATGTAGCCAAAGAAGGACACCATGGCGTACAGCAGGAAGCACAGCGTCATGCCCAGCCCGGAGGCAAGAGTGAACCTGGTGAGCGTGCGGTCCGTCATGTCCCAGTACACCTCGTATGAGTTGATTTGACAAACGTATGCAAACATAAAGACGCCAAGCCCCTCAATCGCCTTGTTGCCGCTATTGAAGAGCACCACAGGAGCGTCATCGTCCTTGCTCACGCTGATTTTGTGGATGTTGTCCGGCAGCCCGTGCGTACACGAGTGCACAACGATGACCAAGACAAAGTAAATCATGAAGGAGACAGCAAAGGTGGAAAAGTAGCGGAGCGAATCAACGTGCTTCGGGATCACCAGTGGCATCATCGCGCAGAGCCACACAAGGGCCGTCAGCAGGCGATTGCCGGTGGATTCCCTCAGGAACTGCGGTGCGCTGTCGCTGCTGCTTATGATGTTCCTGAAGATATCACCGACACTGATCACGTACGCGACACAGCCGCTAAATCCGTGAAAGATGCGCACACCCGCCGCAAAAAGGGCAAATCCGCGGCCCAGCAGCGCCAACGCAACACCCTCAAAGGTGCGGATCTGCGATCGCTGCGCTGCCAAGCCAAGAGCATACATCGAGTAGATGGTCAGGGACGTGATGACCGCGAGGTACACGAGGGCCATCACGAGCCCACTGCTGTTCGCTGCCAGGGGCAGACCGAGGATGCCGGCGCCAATCGACGACGACGCAAGGTTGAAGGCGCTCGCAAGGATACCGCCCGGAGGAATAACGACAATCACGCACCGTTTCAACTTCGCGAGAATGGTGTCGGAGGCCGGCGGCTCGTTAGACACGGGCATCAACTTCTCCGGCACCGCATCCTCCCCCGTGCGTTTCCTTTCGCTGCCGTTCATCTCGTGAGATGAGTGGTGTGACGGGCTGTCGCCGTCGTCGGGCAGGCTGCCGCTCGTGGCGGGGACCACAGGGTTCGTCCGGCTCATGAATACTGGCGTCCTCTCTTCACTGCTAGGCGTGTGCGTGTGAGTGCTTCTCTTCCCAAACTATTGGAGCTCCTACAATTGCAACAAGAAGTAACGAAAGGAGAGAAGGGGAGAAAGTTGTCAAGCAGGCGGGTGCGTGTGTTGGTGCGTGGAGACGCCGGGAGGGAGCCAGCGGGCCGCGCCTCCACCGGGGCCTCATCCGGCCCCTCAGCGCCGACTCATCCGTCGCCCCTTACCCACAGGCTGCGCACACAGCAGCAGGGGGTCATCGCAGGTACCGGGCGGTGGCGCCCAAAAGCCAAGAGAAGGTCGTAGTGACTGCCGGGAGCCCCGTGCGTTCGGACCCCAGGCGCTGCATCCAATGCACCAAAGTAAAGCAACGTGTAGTTTTTTCCGTTTCTCTCCCGTCCTCCGCTTCCTTTTCACCGTGTTCATCTTTTTGTTCCATGTTGCGGTTGTCCGTCCCGCACAGCACTCTCAATTCCCAGCAACGCGCTTACCAGAGGCATCAGGACCGTTTTTATGCGCTCCTTCCGCCATGCATCTTCCAGTAGCGTCCACGCCCTACCTCTCCCTCTAAGAGCAGAAAGATGGCAAGAAAAAGAAAAAACATGACTCGCGTTGGTCGCGTCGTCCCAATTCCCACAAAAATAGGCATTCATGCCGCAACGGATGGAGAGTCAAAGATGGCTTCTCATCGCCCACACATCGTTAATCCCCTTAAAAAAGAAGTGGAGGCACCAGGGGCGTCTTTTACCTGCTTCCCACGCGGCACGGTTGACAGGGCCTGGGTGGGGGAGATGAGCGGGCGGTTAGAACACACATTTTGCCGCAAACCACAAATAGTAACAAAATTTAAACACCGGTAAAATATTATTGGAACACTTCGACCAGACACATTTCTTGCGCCACAACGTTAGTGTCGGAGTATGCGCATGGCGGGGCCTTGTCGCCACTTTTCCTTCCAAAATGGGAGGAGGGGAGCAGCAGGGGAAGTCCACAGTTTGGTTCCGCTCGCCCAACCTCCCCCCACACTCCAGAGAGGACATGCCCCACGCTCATACACCAGCAAAACGATTGGCCCATACATCGCTCTCTGACGGCCGGGGCCGTTGTGGACTCACGAGGCGGCACTCTTTGAAAGGGCCCCACAGCCGCCGGTGATCCTCACCGAGCGGAAGGTAACAAAAATAGGAGTGAGTGGAAACGCACCGCAAAACAACTGCACCCGCCGCCCTTCAACGCGGAATCGTTTTTGAAAAAAGAAAAACCAAAAAAGATCGACGGGTAATTAAAAAACGAGGAACCAAAAAGAAAAAGAATCGCCCTCATTTATTTAGCCTCATCTGTTATTATGCTCCTTCCAAACGTATTTAACGAACAAACAAAAACCCTCCACACCAACCATGAGAGAGGCTCTCTTGCATCCGCGCATACACGTGAATACAGGGTCCCTCACGACACACAAACACACTCCCCACAAATATGCCCATTAGAGGGGCCTCACAATCATTTTTATCTTCCTACAGTCCCACGTCTTCAAAATTAAATAAATAAAAAGAAAGAAAAATCATTCATATACAGCGATCCATTGCCCTCTAGCCGCAAGCGGTGGCCCAAATCGTCGCACCAGTACCGAACACGACGCCAATGACACCCGACAGCAGCAATATGTACGTGCACACGTAGTGGACGCATCCCACCTTCCTCCACGTCCAATCCCCCGAGTACATCGCAAACAGCGCCGGAAGAAGAAAGCCGAGAGAGCCGCCTGTGATGGAGCCGGCAAAGCCCAACACAGTTTGGATCTTCGGGATGAACAGGCCGCAAAATAGAACAATGGTCGAAAGAATGGTCACGGCAATGCAGTGCTTCCAGTAGGGCAACTCATCCGCATCCCACCCAATAATGTGGTAAATGGCATTGCGGCAGGCCATGAAGAGCAGCGAGTAGGAGGCACACAGCTTGGAGAGAACGCCAACGTAAGCCACCATCACCTCGGGCTCTTGGAGTGGATCGTACATGAGCAGGATGGAGCCGTCCACCTTCCTGCCAAAGTCCATGTAGCCAAAGAAGGACACCATGGCGTACAGCAGGAAGCACAGCATCATGCCCAGCCCGGAGGCAAGAGTGAACCTGGTGAGCGTGCGGTCCGTCATGTCCCAGTACACCTCGTATGAGTTGATTTGACAAACGTATGCAAACATAAAGACGCCAAGCCCCTCAATCGCCTTGTTGCCGCTATTGAAGAGCACCACAGGAGCGTCATCGTCCTTGCTCACGCTGATTTTGTGGATGTTGTCCGGCAGCCCGTGCGTACACGAGTGCACAACGATGACCAAGACAAAGTAAATCATGAAGGAGACAGCAAAGGTGGAAAAGTAGCGGAGCGAATCAACGTGCTTCGGGATCACCAGTGGCATCATCGCGCAGAGCCACACAAGGGCCGTCAGCAGGCGATTGCCGGTGGATTCCCTCAGGAACTGCGGTGCGCTGTCGCTGCTGCTTATGATGTTCCTGAAGATATCACCGACACTGATCACGTACGCGACACAGCCGCTAAATCCGTGAAAGATGCGCACACCCGCCGCAAAAAGGGCAAATCCGCGGCCCAGCAGCGCCAACGCAACACCCTCAAAGGTGCGGATCTGCGATCGCTGCGCTGCCAAGCCAAGAGCATACATCGAGTAGATGGTCAGGGACGTGATGACCGCGAGGTACACGAGGGCCATCACGAGCCCACTGCTGTTCGCTGCCAGGGGCAGACCGAGGATGCCGGCGCCAATCGACGACGACGCAAGGTTGAAGGCGCTCGCAAGGATACCGCCCGGAGGAATAACGACAATCACGCACCGTTTCAACTTCGCGAGAATGGTGTCGGAGGCCGGCGGCTCGTTAGACACGGGCATCAACTTCTCCGGCACCGCATCCTCCCCCGTGCGTTTCCTTTCGCTGCCGTTCATCTCGTGAGATGAGTGGTGTGACGGGCTGTCGCCGTCGTCGGGCAGGCTGCCGCTCGTGGCGGGGACCACAGGGTTCGTCCGGCTCATGAATACTGGCGTCCTCTCTTCACTGCTAGGCGTGTGCGTGTGAATGCTTCTCTTCCCAAACTATTGGAGCTCCTACAATTGCAACAAGAAGTAACGAAAGGAGAGAAGGGGAGAAAGTTGTCAAGCAGGCGGGTGCGTGTGTTGGTGCGTGGAGACTGTTTGTGCGGTGTGCTGGGCGGCGCACCGGTTGTTTTTGGACGACACCTTGGTTTGGCGTGTGTTCTCGCGGAAGGATTCGTTGGTGGTGGATGCTAGCAGGAACTGTGCGCACGGGCAATGCGGGCTGCTTCCTCGTTGTGCCAGAGTTCATCACACCTTATTGTTGGGGGAAGCCAGAGCCAGCAATGTTTCCCTCGTGAAATTATTGCTGGAGTAGCGGTGACGGCGTCGACCAATGGCCGGGACAGTCGTGTATTTCTGCGGCACAGTACAGCACCATGAGGTGTGAGTGGTAGTTGTTTTTGTCATGCTGATCATCAAATGGATTAGGTAGAAAAAAAAGGCAGAAGATAAACAAAGCAAAAATAATAATACAGTAAAAAAGAAGAATTTGGAATAAGTACAACACCAGACCTTCTACACCGGTAACAAGAAAATAATAATAAAAGAAAATGTTCATGTCTGAGTATGTGCCACGCAATAAGCGTGGCCGCCTTTGTTGCTTGTGCAGCAGCATGCGGATAGTGGTTAATAAGCAAAGACACGCACACACATACATACAGACAAAGAGGCAAAAGGCGCCTGCCACGTACTGCCCTGAATTGTGTTTGTTTCAGTTGGTGAGCTTGATTTCTTTATTTTTCGTCATTTTGTGTTGTGCGTTTCCCTTTGCCATATATATAAATATATATATATATATTTAGCGCATAACCTGTGCCACTCCGTTTCTAAGGTCCCGCGAGTATGACTGCAGTCCAGTCGCTCCCTCCATGAAGAGGAGGCTGCCGCTGCTGTTCTCCGTTACATTCTTCATGGTGTCGTAGTATTGGTTGATCATGAGGAGATTGAGCACCTCCTCGTTGCTCAGCCCGGGCACGTCTTGCCGCATCTCCGTGACAGATTTCCGCAGACCCGCCACGATGGCCTTCCGCTGCTCCGCCAGCCCCCGCCCCGCCAGCCGCCGCGATTCGCAGGCCGCCTCTGCAGCACGGATGCGCCGCATTTTCTTTGTCTCCGCCTCATCCACAACGGCCACGCGTAGCCGCTGGTTTTTCTGAATGCTGTTGATCGCCTCCGTCATGGCGGCACCAGGGTCAATCTCTGTGATGAGCGCGGAGACAATGTCCCAGCCGTAGCCCTCAATGACGGCGTCGGTCTCGCTCTTCAGTTGCTGGGAAATGGTGCCACGCTCGATAAAGAGCGCATCGAGGTTATAGAGCGGGATTTTCGTCTCCACGCAGTTCTCCACATAGCTCTGAATGACCTTTAGCGGGGCCTCAACGGAGTAAAAGGCCGAGTTCTCCCGGCCAGGAATCACCTGCACATGCACCGTCAACCGGATATTGACAAAGACGTTGTCTTTCGTCTTGGACCGAATGTGGATGTTATGCTCGTACAGTCGCATGGAAAGCGTCCCGGCTTTAGAAGTCCACGGGAGTATGCAGTGGCAACCGGGCCCCGCCGTTCCAACGTACTTGCCGCAGGTCTCCAATAACGCCACATCCGATTGCTCCACGCAGGTGTAGCAGAGTAACTGGCCCATTTATTATTATTATTAATATATATATATATTTTCCGTTATTTTTTATTGTATTTTTTTTTTGTGTGTGTGTGGCTTCGCTCCTTTAGTTCCTTCTATCTG
>NW_001849166.1:5453-20365 GCF_000209065.1 Trypanosoma cruzi | reverse complement strand
TTGCTGGGACGATGCGGAACCCCTTTGAGTCCCTTCTTTGCTTTAATGTCGGGGGGAATGAAAAGTTGAAACATCAACAACAAAAAGAGAGAGAAAACAGTTTTGTTTTTGCAGCGCCCCATTGGCTGCAACGGCACCCTCTCCCTCTCCCTCTCCCTCTCCCTCCCTTTGTTTTGTAATGGCGTGCATGAACACAATGACGGCTTCCAAATAATAATTAACAAACACACACACACACACACACTCGGCGACGATGACGAGATGTTATTTGCGTGTTGTGTGGCAAAGGCGCTGGCGGATTTTCTCCCCCCCCCCCCCCCCCACACCCCACACGTACATTGAAGGAATGAAGCAGCAGGAAGTGGAAGCAGGGAAGGAAAGAAAGAGAGAGTAAACAAACAAACAAACAAAAGAAAAACAAAAACAAAAACAAAAAGCGGGGGCCACGTGCCCACAACGCCAGCGCCACAACAACAACAAGAACAACCGAAAAAAAAGAAAAAAAAAAGGAGGGGAGTACAATGGAGGCAGCAGCGGCATTCAAATGAGTCACGAACACCAACAACATCACCATCAGCAGCAGAAGCAGCAGCCCCCAGCCACCCATCTTTGGAAATACGTCCATCTCTCATACGTACATGTAAAGAACACACAGGAAAGCAGCCAGCAACAAAATCCACTACTATTAAAAAAAAAACAAAAAACCGTCCGAGTCTCCCAAAAATAAAGATAATAAAACAACACTAATACACACACACACATGCACATACATTTACATACACATACATGTATATAACAATTGGACCAAAACAAAAAAGAATAGCCATATATATATATATACATATACATACAACAAATAGTAACGCTCAAAAAAAAAAAAAACAAAAAAAAAAGGTACTTATATATATATATATTAATTGATTTACCTTTTACGTTCAATTATATATAATGTTCCTTATTGCATATTATGAGTAAAGAAGGAGAGAGAGAGAGAAAACAAACAAACAGACAAACAAACAAATGTATACGGGTATTCTCTGTCATTGAATAAATGTTTCCTATGTGCGACCAACAGGACGTCTCGGACAGTACTCCATCGCACGGATTGGGCGTAGATGTGGTGGTACAGCAGCCACTTGTGAAGTTTCGTATGACCCTTCAATGGTGGGTGGTGTTTGATCTTGAGAGTCTACATTGCCTTCTGCTCTTTCTTCCTCATTTTGTTGTTGTTGTTCTTGTTGTTGATCCACTACTACAATATCTGATGCATTAGATAAACTTTGGTTATGAAAAAATTCACGTCCAGCACGAACGGCACTCATACCGAGAGTAAGGAATGTCATGTATAATACCGCACCAATAGAAGGGGAAGCCTCCCAGTTCCATACCACATTGCTGGTACGGTATATCCACAATTTCATTAGGTATCCAAGGCAAAGGGCCTGCCCAATACCTATTACATATACCGCCACAACCTTCGTCGTATTTCGAAACGTCCAAAACTCCGGAAGGGCTTGAAATTCTTGTACATGCGCCTCAATTTCCTCGCGTGTGTGCCAACGGCTGTACACAAGAGCAAAGGCAAAGGTTGCCAGAAGGACAAGCATAAAGTAACCAAACATGGTAAGCATGATGCCATCCAGGTTAAACATCGTCGTGTAGGAAACGCTGCGCCATGGGGCTCTGCAGGAGATCGTCCCCAGCGTCTTTCGAAGGAAAACAGTGATAGCAAAGAAGAAGACCACGGAAGAGAGCGCAAGTGTGACTCCAAGAACAAGGTGACGTGAACTCTGCCACAGAAGTGTGCGCCGCCGGATGGATATGTTAAAGGGCTTCTTACAGATTTCACATCGATTTACATTACGCATGTTACGTTTTGCACTTTCCATACGCCAACGGTCCAGACATGTGCGGTGGACCCACCGAACGGAGCCTGTACACTCGCACGCAGACACAAGCTTCTCTTCCTCCTCTCCGTCACGGCAAATGCGACAGACGTTCTCCTCTTCCTCCTGCTCTTCCTCCTTGTACAAAAAGGCACGGCTTTCATTAGAAGGATTCTTTCGGTATCTAGTATTGCCGCCTTCTGCCAGCTCGTCAATCACTCCCTCCTGCATTTCAACGGCAGACGTATGCACATGTACTACACATGGCGCCGACGTCTCCAACAGCTCACGTGGGCCCGATGCGGCAGAAGCGTCTTTATCTTTGTTGCCATGCCGGTAATGCAGGTTAGACGCTGCAATTAAGACGCGCGTAGGCGATGACGAAACGCTTGATTGGGGCTTGACCTCAAACTCCTCACGATTATTCAAAAGTTTTTGCCTTTCCTCCTTATTCTGTTTCTTCCTCGTGATGACATCAACTTCCTCTCCTCTTGCTTCCGCTAAGGCCTCCACTGTTTCTGCTGCAGCTGCAGGGGATGTCGATGTTGTTCCCGGATGGGATGGTGGTGGCGGTAGGATATGAACAACAGTTGAGTCGCGCCGCTCCTTTCCAAAAAAACCGCTGCTGCCCCCGCTGCTACAATCGTTGGTCGTGTTATTACCATTGCTGTTGTCGTGATTATTATTATTATTATTATTGTTCCTGCCGGCGGGCGTAAATCCCACATCGGCAGCCGCAAATGTCCCTGGCTGTGGTTGCGGTTGAAACGATGGAAACGGTGTGGGTTCTTCGTGCACACTTGGCAAACTCTGTGCCTCCTCCATAAGGCGGCGGTGCTGTTCTTCCAAACGACGTTGATGTTCCCTGGATCGTCGTTCCTTGTAAAGCCCCCATATAGTCGTGCCACAGCCCACAGCCACGTTGACGAAAGTGTCCCGCAGGAGGTACGGCATGTACCACAGCCAGTTGACAACGTCAATATCGACGAGATAGCCAGGAAGCAGATCGATGCGCCACAGAATAAACGGTGCTGTCAACAAAAGAAAGGCAAGTGGCAAGCCAAGCGCAAACACATTTTGCATCCGAGCCATCTCCTCAGCAGGGTCCTGCTCAATGAACACACGCATCTGACATTTGTAATTGCTGGCCGGCGCCGCATACCCATGGCGGGCGCTGATAATAAATTGATACACTGTTGGAACCGGGGTCGGCGCAACACGCATCATTACCGTTGGTAGGATGTCGCAGAAGGCACTGCTGTCAAGGATGGTTGCAATGGCGTTCCAAAATGAAGACCATGGACTTACAGGTTTACGTCTCGATGACTTGCTACCAGATGCACTGCTCCACACGTCACTCGACTTCCCGCCCTCATCATTCTCGTCCTTCACACGTATTTCCACATTGATGTAAAGGCCAAGACAGTTGGATGGCTGGATGTTCTCATCGTAACGACTGTCCAAGAGTTGTGCCACTATGTTGATCATGTTGTCCGCCTCGCCGGTAAACTCCAGCAGATGTCTGCTACCCGCCTCCACCGTGACGGAGATCACATCGTTTTTGTTAGGGATATGATAACTGTACTCCTCCGCCTCCGCCTCCCCGATCCTTTCTATCACCACACCTTTCTCCTTCCATGATAACGGCTGTGGGTCTTCTCGCAGCGTGAAATTTCCCCTCGTTTCCACGGCGGCACCCGCGGTGACCGCAGTAATTCTGCCAAATCCAATAGGCGACATCCTCGAACTGTACACCCCCCACGACACCTCACCGTGC
Organism: Trypanosoma cruzi; assembly: GCF_000209065.1. Classification (NCBI taxonomy): domain Eukaryota; phylum Euglenozoa; class Kinetoplastea; order Trypanosomatida; family Trypanosomatidae; genus Trypanosoma; species Trypanosoma cruzi. The sequence goes on along the minus strand of NW_001849166.1, from coordinate 16,702 downwards.
GCCAAGAGCGGCAGCAGCGTGACGGAGAGAGTAAGAACGCAGTAAAACCACCGCATCATTTTTCCTGATATGTCTCTACTCCGTTTTTGTTTTGTATTTTTATTTTTACTTTTCACTTTTTTTTTCTTAAATTTCCTTCTTCTTCTTCTTCTTTTTTTTTTTTCCCTTTTCCCTCTTTTTATTTATCTTTTCTGTTTTCGTTCTCTATTTTCTCTCTTTGTTTCCCCTAAATGTTTGCCTCGCAAGTAAACGGAAATGTCCCTATTTTTCTTTCCCCCTTCCTTCCATTTGGCAAAGAGACGGAGAGATGGGGGAAAAGGAAAGGTGCGTGTCTCATCGCATGGCGTCTGAGATGCCACCCAGGCATGCAATTCAACGTCCGTCGCATGACGCATTCGCGATGGAAGTTTTATTTTATTTTATTTTTATTTTTTGTTTAAATCAAAGTCAATGCCAAAAACGTCGTCCTCGGCAAATGCGTCGTGTGACGTCTCCACCTTTCTTTCCGCCGAGGAAGACGTGTCCTCATTGACGTCCTTCTCGCGCTCGTGTGCCCGTTTCGGCTGCGGGCCCTCCACGCCGCACGAGACCTCCGCCGCGTACAGCTGCCGCAGGTGCTCACCGAGCGCATCCATCGCAAATGCAAAAAAGTCCAAATTACCCGCCGCTTGCTTCACGTTGCTCTCCGCTTTGTTCGCATTGCCGCTGCCGCTCTTGCTGGCGCCGTCAGGGCTCCTGCCATCGTCGATGTCGCCATCCTCCACTTCTCCGTTGACGTCGCTGCCGGCGTTGTTGTTATTGTTGCCACCTCGACCGTTGCAGCTGAAATTCGTGAGCCACCCATGCATTACCGGGTGCATCTCATAGCTGTGAAACAGCATCTTGAAGAGATGCGCCTTTACAAATGCGAGATCAACGGGGTAGCGTTGCACAAACTGCAGATACTCCTGCGCCGTCCGAATGGCGTCCAGTCGTGCCTCACGGCGCTCGGCAAAACACCGCCCGTTGCGCACAGGGTGAAGCGGCGCTGCAAAAAGACGCGGATCCCACAGCAGCGGCTCGGCGCACATGTAACCATCCGTCATTGTTGCCGACATATTACGCCGCACATCCTCAAATGTCAATACATTACCGTTCCCAATGACAGGAATGGACCCGCGCAGGTGCTCGCGTACACGCCGTATCTTTTCCATGTCCGCAATTCCTCTCTTGTTGTGCCGCGTTCGGCCATGCACGCAAAGGACAGCAATGCCGGTGTCGCGCAGCATCTCCGCGTACTTCAGCGTCAAGGCGTCGTCGTCAAACACACGCATTTTCGCAGTCACCGGCACCCGCAGCTCGACTGCGAGGCAGTGCAGGATGTTGTGCACACGATCCCAGTCCTCCATGAGAAACGAGCCGTAGTGGCCACGGCGGGCGATGCCTTGCGGACAGCCAAGGTTGACATCAACTGCCTCGCAGTCGTCCTCCACGTGACGCGCCGCGGCGAGAAGCGTGTCGGCGTCATTTCCGCAAAATTGCACAAAAAGCGGATGGTCTGTTTCTTCTCCATCACTCGTTCTCCCCGCATCTTCTGCTGCTTCCCCTTCTCCTGAGGCTGTTGCCGTCATCGCTAGTTCAGCGCGGTGCGGGGTTGTGGAGAAGTAACGTGCACGGTACTGAGCACTCTGTGCAAAGCTCCTGGCATGCAACATAGGACTGTACGCCAGCGTTGCTCCGTAGCGGCGGCAGAGCATTCGGAATGGCAGTTCGCTCTGATCCACCATCGGCCCTACAACGTACATTGGCCTCCGCCGCGGCGGGGCCCGATGGGTTTGTTCTGCACCCAACGCTACCCCTTCATTCCCCACATGGTCGTGTGCATCGCTACCGTCATTGCTCCGTGCTGCAGTGGGGGCGCAGACGATGTTGTCCCAAAAGTCCCACGGCGATTGGGGTTTCCTCTTCGGGTCAATGTGTTTTATCCCCGCGCTGCGAGGACCGTTGCAGTACGGGCACGTTGAGCTGCGAAACGGCTCCCCGCGTCGCACAAGCCCCCGGTACTTCTCCAGAAGCGTCTCATTGTACGCCATCCCCAATTTTTTTTGTTTGTGTGTTTGCCTGCGGTGACCCCCCGTACTAAAGCCAAAATCCCAGTGGGTGGGTGCATGCCGATGCATGCGTGCATCACAGCCACAGAGTGAGAGAGAGAGAGAAAAAAAAAAGAAGAAGAAAGAGACATGAGAAGCGTGAAAAAAGAAAAAAAAGGTCGGAGGAGGAGACAGACCCAGCACAGGAGGTGGCACGTGACAGCAGACATCCCCACCACAAAGAAGAGGGTTACGCATCAACATCCACGCAGATTCAGGCAGTAAGTTACACCATCACCACACAATAAAACAAGTCAGCAGTAAAAACAAATATATAAATATATAAATAAATAAATAAACATATAAATGTCCAAATATATACACGGGCACACTTATATACACATGACTGGTAATCCCGAATGCACTTTTGTAATGCATCCCAAATAAACATACAACAAATTTCAAATATCCCACAAGATATTGTGAAAAACGGCTACCCATGGGTACATTTCAGGGCTAAAAAAAAGAAGAAAGAGAGAAAAAGAAAGAAAGAAAGAAGACTACTTTAAATCGTTTATGCATCTAAACAAACATAACAATATATTTATATATAAACATACATTTCCCACCCTTATCCCATTGTTTACTGTTTTCTTTTGTTCCTCATCCATTTTTTTTTTTTTTTATAAAAAAAACAACAACAACAATGGCAACAATGGCAACAATGGCAACAATGGCAACAATGGCAAGAACAAAAAATACATCCACCACCTAACAGAAGACGCATCTTCCCCCGCCCCCTCCTCCTTCTTATGTTACTTGCGGGCTTCCTGTTGATGCACCAACATAAGTTATGACTGCACGAACAAATACCTTCACATTTTTCATAACTTCTTTTCCTTCTTTTTCTTCCCCGCGCTGCCGCTCATCAAAAAAACGCACTCACAGGAATAATTAAAATAAAATAAAAAAAATAAAATAAAATAAAGCTTCCAGAAAAGTCCTCTTCTACTCCCAGCACGCCTCCCTCCCCCTCCCCCTCTCTAAATATTCCCGATCATTCATTATTTCTCGCCTCCCTCCCTCCCACACTCAAACATCCAACCACATTTCTCTTCTCTTCTCTTCTCTTCTCTGTCCGTCTGTGCGCATGCATATTTGCGGGAGGGTCGTTTGACGGTGTCGTGACAGTCACGCCTCAACAAAGAAGGAATAAATTAAAAACAAAAAAAAAGGAACATAAATCACCGTAGACCAATCAATCAATCAATCAATCAATCAATCAATCAGAAACTACAAAACTAAAAGAGAAACCAAAGATAAACAACAACAACAACAAAAACAATTTCAACAGAGAAGGAAACAAACAGAAAAACAGTTAACAAACACAGAGCAGAAGCCCAAAAACAAACAAACAAACAAACAGGCAAGCGCAGAAGAGCGCAAAAGAAAAAAAAAAAAGAAAGAAAGAACGAAAGGCCTACAGGAAGTAAATATATATATATATTGAAATGAATCAAGTAATGTGTACACCAACTGCAGCTGCCAGTAATAAAACGCCTCAAATTAAAAAGACAGTTCTCACGTGATTCCGCATTTCTCTCTCTCTCTCTCTCTCTCTCTCTCTCCCTCTGTGGTCCTCACATATGCAGGACGTCGGAAATCATGTGTGAGGCCCCGCATACGGCTCATGGCTCCACCCAATCGCCGGTGCCGTAAAAAAGCCACTCATCGCTGCATTTTGCTCAATGATATGTCGCCGTGTAAAACGCTGTCGTTCAGCTCTCGGTGACACAATCTCCACCTCAACATGCCTCTTGTCATCATCCTGCGCCTCGTTGCTACTCACGCAGCTGCTGCAGCTACAAATGGAGTCGTCTGCCCAGCCACCAAACGGGCTGCTGCGGCCGTTGTTGTTGGGGTTGCCGCCATCATTCTTGCTGCTATCACGTTTCCGCAGGCGGTGACGATGGTTCCGATTTCTACGTTGCCGCCTTGAGCGACATGTGGCGCTCCCGCAGCTTTCGTTGACGGTAATTTGGCTAAGCGGTGACGGTGGTGCGGTCGTGTTCTGGCGCGAGAGATAATTCCCGTGGCCGTACACCGCCCCGGAGCTTGCGACCGTCGTGCAGCTGAGGCTGTCCGCAGTGTGCCTCGTGCGGAACCAGCGGGAGTTGCTGCCGCGTGTGTGGAGGCTCATCGCACTGCCGTCACTCCCGCCGTCGTCGCTGTCGACATTCCCGTCGGCCTCTTCCTCCGCCGCCTGTGGCTGCTGGCGCCGTGCGAGGCGTCGCTGCCGCCGCTGCGCCCGCTGCAGATTCCGCCGCCGTTCCTCCTCCGGGATGGGTGGCGCTTGCGAGCGCAGCGGTATACCCCGCACCTCCTCGCCCTCCTCCCCAAACACGGACGTGAACAGTTTGTAGCGGTGACAAAAAAATATGCCACCCCACAAAAGCAAAGCCGAAACACCGAGACACACAAAAATTACCGTCAGCAAAGAAATGGCATCGATCATTGTTTCTTGGCGCAAACAAGACGGAAAGGCAGGCCCTTTCCCCTTTTCCCACTACGCGCCAATGACTAAATCTTCTGATGTGTGGCGGTACTACAGCAAACGTATGCATGCACATAAAAAGCGTAAAAGAAAAAGAGAGAGAGAGAGAGAGACAGAATAAAAACTTACAGGCAGAAATGAACGTCGGGACGGCAGCACACACAAGGACGGTAAGAATGGGTGTAAATATCCATCCGCCCCTTTCAACCTCATTTGGGAAGTCACGTGTGAATGTGAAATGCAGATGACAATAACCACCCAACCGACTCCACAGCACCGCCACCACCACCACCACAACGACAACATTCAATAAAATACAATCGACATAAAGACATGCAAACGCCAGTTTTTACGTAGCCGCAAGAAAGACACGTAGATTTATTACTGTCGTTTTTCATCGGTCTGTGCAAAAAGAAGTAAAAAAAAAGAAAAAAGAAAAAAACAAAACCGGCAGCAAAGAAACAAAAAGGGCGGAATAAATAATCAAAAATCCAACCTAAAATAAAAAAACTAAAACAAAAAAAAAAGAATAAAATAAAAAGAAGTCCACATTGAAAGCACAGAAAAATGCGCATGGCGGGGCCTTGTCGCCACTTTTCCTTCCAAAATGGGAGGAGGGGAGCAGCAGGGGAAGTCCACAGTTCGGTTCCGTTCGCCCAACCTCCCCTCACACTCCAGAGAGGACATGCCCCACGCTCATACACCAGCAAAACGATTGGCCCATACATCGCTCTCTGACGGCCGGGACCGTTGTGGACTCACGAGGCGGCACTCTTTGAAAGGGCCCCACAGCCGCCGGTGATCCTCACCGAGCGGAAGGTAACAAAAATAGGAGTGAGTGGAAACGCACCGCAAAACAACTGCACCCGCCGCCCTTCAACGCGGAATCGTTTTTGAAAAAAGAAAAACCAAAAAAGATCGACGGGTAATTAAAAAACGAGGAACCAAAAAGAAAAAGAATCGCCCTCATTTATTTAGTGCCATATAAGCACATATTTCCCCCCTCCACGCTTTGAACCAAAAAAAAAAAACCCATTACACACCAACACGCGCCTAAACACAAACAAAAAGAAAGAAACAAAAATGAGAAAAGAGAACTATGGTGATGACAGAGGAGGCACAACGATACATATACATAAATGAACGTAGACATGTTTGGACGCCCAAAGGGACGCACATGTCCTTATCTACTAACTGCCTTACAGTTGACACGCTCCTAAACACACACACACACACACACACACACACACAGACCTCTTTTTTAAAATCCCCTTCTCGTCTCTAATTATAGTGAGTAAATACACTGCGTGTATCTTCTTTTCGCATATGACATCCATTGATGCCAATATGTACCCCTCCCCCCACCATCTTCCCTTCCAAAAAAGCCCTTCTCTCTTTTCAACGGTTTAAATTCTGTCATGAGCACACAGTTAAGGAGATTTATCACGTTTCAGATCGTCAACACCATGAGACGGTATGTCAATGGGCTCATTTGCTTTCCTCCGGACGCTGGGGCTATTATTATCATCATTGGCCCCTTGAGTATCCTTCTTATTCCGCGCAGAAAGCGGCTTGGGGCCCATTGATGTGGCAGCAGGAGTCTCAGGAGTTGCCTGAAAGCAAAAACTACTAAAAATTGATGACATGGAGCGAAGAAGATACGAGCTACGGCCGTAAAAAACCGGCGAGGGAACTCGCTCAGCCTCCTCTCGTTGCCGCTGCAGTCCTTCTTCCGTCGCCGGCGGCGGTGCGGCCTCAGGGATCCTACGAAAGTCGTCAACGTGCAGGACGGTGCGTCCGTCCGGCAGATGGTACGTGCGGGGAAACCGATGCTGGCGGGTACGGACGCGGTTCTCCAGCGCGTGGCCATGCAGCGTTTCCTGCTGCTGTCCCTCCTCCGGCTGCGTGCGGTGCGGCGGGTACAAAAAATTGCCTTGGGCGATGTTTTGGTTCTCCACGCGAATGTGGACGACCGATGATCGCGATAATAAGCAGCACCTCCAGTAAACATTAAACCACATGCACGCAAGGAGCAAAGCAAGGACCAAAACGGCAATGATGACAATAATAATGATGGAGCTCCATGTGATGTTTTGGGAGTCGTTGGCCATCGTCTTTTCACGGGAACCACCACCACCACCACCACCGCCTCTTTTCAACCCGCACCCACTTTTGTCTCCCTCACACTCTCTCCTTCTCGCTAGTATTTTTTTTTTGTTTCTTTTTTTTTTAAAGTTTATAGATCTCACTGCGGGGCCTCTTTCTTTTATTTTATTTTTATTTTTCCCGCTCCTTCCCTCCCCTCCGCTCCTCCTCCCCGCTATGATCGGCTGCCACACAACACAACGCCCCTCCCTTGCGGTTGTGCGGCCAAAACTGAGCTGACGGAGAGAAGACAGAACCGTTTCTATGCGTCGTGTACGCCACTGTGGCTGTTGGAAACACTCCGAAACAATTAAAAAAAAAAAGAAAAAAAAAAAGGAAGCCGCACACACAAAAACAAAAACCAAACAAACAAACAAAAAGGAGATCAATGAACCACAGCAAAAAGAAAAAAAGAATAAAAACCCAAAACACACACACACACACACACACGGTGAGGAAGAGGGAGGGAGAAAGAATTGGCGGCGGAGAAGAATCCAAACAGAAAAAGAAAAAAACAGGGAAAATTAATCCGCAACCAAAAACCAAAAAACAAAAATCAAAAGAAAATGTGAATTTACATGACAAAATAATCACCCTGGCTCAGCCGGCCACCTCAACGTGGTGCCAGGGTCTAGTACTCTTGCTAGAGAGGAAGCTAAGTGCCTTCTGTTCATGCTTCAAACCCGATAAGTAGTTGTTACTTAGTTTTACGGGCCGGAAGGGCAGATGTTGGAGCCATTCTATAGTGGCTGCCCGCGGAGTAAGGTTATCCTTGCCACTGAATTCCTTCGTACGCTTACCAGAGCTGCACAATTGAGGTGTAGTTACTACGACTGGTAAGAGAAGAAAAAACCAAAAAAACCAAAATAATCACCGTCTACATCGTCACCCGAATAAACGATATTCTCACAATTCCCCCGACAATCACAACAACAACAACAACAAAAAATAATAATAATAAAATAAATAAAAAATGACAAGTTCACTCCTTTAATATAAACCCAAACCACATACATACACACAATCAAAATGACAACAGCAAAAACAACAAAAACAGCAGAAAACAACAAAGACCAATAATTCCCTCATAAACCTCCCAAAAAATCAAAATTCCACAAATCAGATCTTCAAAAGAGCGAAAAATTCTCCTACTACACAGACATACCCGTACAATGAGAGAAGATGCCACATCCTCAACAACAAAACAAAACTAAATAAACAAACAACATACTCAAAATTCTTCGAATAAAAAGCAAAAAAAAAAAAAAAATAACAGTCCCTTCAGACAATCAATACAATCACCTTTTGCAAACCATGGGCAGTAAGCCTTCAGTAAAAAGCAATACACAAAACGGAAAAACACATACGATAAAAATAAAAATAACAGAAGCTTCGCCAGCCACTGTGTGTGGTCCATGGACCGAGCCGCCATCGCCAAGGTGAGTTGCTTAAGATCTTGTAAACGAACTAGGGAGTGCAGGGTGCGAGGGGGAGAAGGGTGATGCAGAGAGACGCAGGGGACGTGCCCGTGTGTGTGTGTGGGTGTGTGTGTGCTGCGCAGCGGCGGCAGGAGTGCCGTGGAGGTAGGTGTATTCAAAGAAATAAACCAGAATAATCTTCCGGGAAGCTGGCCGGATCCTGAAATTATCTATGGAAACCAAACAAGTTAGGAAAAAAGGTTCGTTAGTTAATTGCTTCAATGTTTTATTCTCATTCAATATATAGAATTCTGTGGACCATTAGCATGGTCCTTTGTCCTCAGTTAGGATTTGAAATATTATTACTTACGAAGTGGCAGACTTTGGGGTCCTCCAACCACAAGACCCCGCCGCTCCCCTCGCAAGTTCCACCCCTTCGCCAGTTCCTGAAGTGCTAAAACACACGACCGTGTGATATGCGGTCTGCGGGGTTTTCTGCAGACCGCACGTAGGCAAAAGTTGCCTGTATTCCGCGAGAGTCCAAAAACTCATATATCCGTTGCAGCTCCCACGTCATGGCGTGCGATTTCGAGCTGCCTTTATTCGCCGCTCCTTGCAGCGAAGTGTTGTCCACCCAAACGTCCATGGTGGATGGCAAGATGGCGGAAAAGGCCGATAAGGCTAAGCGTACCGCTCGTGCCTCGGCCTGCATGATAAGAAAAGGTTTCTTCTCCCATTTCCCTCCGGCAATTTTAACGTCGCCGGAGTCTGGAATAAAAACGGCTCCCCATCCATGGAGCGATGCATCCGTGATGATGGCAGCCGATGCTCTCTCGGTGGGCTTGATGATTCGCTTGCGATTGTTCTCGATGGTGTGTCGCAACCTCTCGCCCAAACCAACCGCTGCCGGCCGAAGGTTCGCCGGGGATTTCTCCTGCACAATTCCCCGGTTAAGTGCCGATAATCGTCGTCGCACTGCCTTGATGAAAAAATAGTATTGGCATAAACGCGTGCCCAAAATGGCAGCCGCGTACAAAAAACGTGACGCCATAACCTCCATTTCCGCGATGGTCAAAGAATTAAGCGCCGGCATGGCGCGCACAGACCAGACAAACTTGTCACTCAGGGATACCGCCCGGTGAGTGTGATCAAACTGCACCCCCAGGAAGGTGTACTGCGTAGCGCCCGATTCGCGTTCCTCCCCCAAGGATGCGTGACAACTGTCCGCATTACGAAGCACTTGGGCTTCCCACAATGTCACATCGCTTTTCGACCCTGCAATGCGTATATTATCGATCCAAACGTCGACACGCACCGATGGAGGTGCGGCCCAGAGGGGGTGAACCACCGTCGTCATCCCCGCAATCGCCGAAGTAATAATCTGGAGAATTTCTGGGCTGGCCTTGTATCCCACTGGGAGCCGTGTCAGCTCCACCAGCGTGCCGTCCTCCACGCGGCATCGAAAGAGATGCCGAGTCTCCCGCGGTAAAGAGACTTGCAAAAAGGACGCCTTTAAGTCCAGGCAGGAAGCGGCCTCAGCCATCACAGGTGGCAAATAATGGGAAACGTGTAAAAGAGGAACATTCGCCTCGTAAGGGTCGTCTCTGTTCTTGTCGCGTGGCCACGCGATCCATCTTCGTCGTAAACCGGCGGTTTTCTCCTCCACAACCGAAAAAGGTATTATCCATCCGCCTGTTATTGTGGACGAACCGTCCTCGATTATTCCTGCTTTTCGTAACAAATGCGCATCAGCGGTTGGAATCCTCCGTGAGCCTTCACGCGCTTTACCGGAGGAAGACGGAGGGAAAGGGGACCGCCCGACGAGTCTCCAAACTTGCATGAGCCTCTCCAAGGTGGCCGGGTTCAACCGACTTTTAATCCACTCTAAGTTCAATACGGGCACGTTGACTTGCTGTAGCGGGATAGCGTGTTCATCTTGTGGAGTGGCCAGACGCGTCCTTGTCGCGCGTCTCGTTATTGTAGCGGCATGATTGTGATTAAAATCATGAAAAAACGCTCCTCTGCTCTCAGCCAGGGTTCTTGCCCCTCCGCAGTTTCTCCCTTCACATCAATGCGATCAATGACGACACCTGGGTCAGCATTGCGGTGTATCTCCCCAAATAACAAACAGTATTCTGGGGAAGGTCGAACGGGTCGACGTGCTTCGCCAACTGCGAGATCACGTGTGGGTCCAAATCGTGCGTCCCCACGATTTGAGCAGCGTGCCGCAACACACCGCGTTTTATGGAATGCACCGTGGCATTCCAAGGAGCCAAAGCTCGTTCGACTTTGGCAGTCGTAAGATTCGTGAGCTTTTCGTTTTCTTGAAGTGTCCTGCATAGCTTTATAGTGTCGAACGCGTCCTGCCCTCGTATCCTGACGAACCGCGAGGCGCCGTGGGGATCCGCTTTCGCCGTCTTTGGCGCGACGGACCAATCCAAAATTAGGGTTCCGTCCGCCTCCAGTGTGAAATTTTTGGCTGTCAAGGCCGCGATCTCGGACCAGCGACTCGCCGTTATCCACGCGAGTCGTAAGACAACACGTTCCTTCCAATCGGTCCGGCTGCGGATTAGTTGATTCATCTCTTCCTTTGTCAAGGGGCGCGCTTGCTTCGTCTCCGATTGCGCAGCGATTTTTTGTAACCCCAGAATCATCATGTCCAGCGGAGTTCGATCCATTTGCAACATGGACCGCAGCATCCTGGCGTACTGCAGTCGGGTCGATGGCGCGACTTCGATTGCCATCAAAAAGGCCGCACAGCTCTCCTCGTTTATCGGCTGTTCGTGCGTGCGGCAAAAAGTCGTGAATTGCCCCGCTAGAGGCCTTCTCTGCTCCCACGTTGACGGCGCCCACATCTCTCGAGCGACCTCGTTTGCTTTCCTCATATAACTGGCCCAAAGCGGGGATGTCGGTAATTCGTCGTACCACAGTCGAGCGTCGTTTACGGATAAGCTCCATTGCCCTTCCCGACGATTGCGTCGGGCAATTTGAAAGATCGGGTGGAGCATCGATGGCGCGGTGCGCTGCCTGTGAGGATTGGTGGGAGGTGGCAGGTTGGATGGG
>NW_001849166.1:0-5353 GCF_000209065.1 Trypanosoma cruzi | reverse complement strand
CCGTTTTTTGAAGGGCGCCTGTATTGTGAGTAATTCCCTCTCGGACGCACATTGCATGTAGATGCCTCGTGTCCAAAAATATGACAACGTTGGCATCGCACAGTGCGTTGGTTTTTTCACCGATCGACGAAAAGCTGGGCAGCCCTGGCATAAGCGTCCGTCTGGTGAACAGCGGTGTAAAGACGGGCGCGCAGTTTGGAAAGCCGGATGCCGGGATCGGACGCGATTGTGAGCTGCATCAGGAATGTATTCAGTAGGGACCTCCCCATATTCATGATTCGATCGGTGGGATCTGCAGGCCTTCCAGCGCGCTGATCCACTCGACCAAATTGTCAAAGGCAAGTTTAACCTGCTCGTTGTCCTGTTGCCAGCATTGGTATGCACACCGGAGGTCGATAATGACTCCGGAGGCGCCCTCATTCCATACACGCGAGGGCCACGTAGTGACGTCGAATGCGCAGAAACTGCGGTCCTCCTCCATGGGTAATCGGGCGTCCAGGGGAGAAGTGCGGGAGGGCAACGGCGTGGAGGGGTGGAAATGTGGTCTCGCAGCATTACCGTGAGGGGGCCTGTGAGCCGCCGAACTGCGTCGGGCCGCACTGCTAGGCATGCCTCCTGCCATCAAGATATCCGTTGGATGCGGTATTGTAGTTACGCCATCGTTGGCAGCGTGTCGAGTAGCGGGGGACTCGTCCCGCCCCGCCGTCTCCGCATCCCGCGCGGTTTGTAGTGCGTTAAGGCGTGCCTCCCGTTCCTGGAATTGACCAGTGAGGACTCCCAAGTTGAATTCGCGCTCCCGTAATTGGGCGCGATCGGCCTCCAACTGCTGTCGTAGTTCTAGGACCTGGTTGCCGGCCCCGGCGATATTGGATTCCCTTACCGATAGGTTAATTTGCGCCTCCTGAAACTCCGAGTTAAACTGAGCATTTCGATTCTGCACGTCCGCGACGGCGTTCGCGTAATCAAAATTTAGGCGCTCCCTTTCAGCAGTGATGAGCCCTTGTTGGTGCCCCAACTCCCGGGCTGCCCCCATAGCGGGCAGGAGCACGTGTGTCTCAAAATTAGGGATCTGAGGCGCCCGTAGGTTCGCAATATGTCCAACAAGAGTAGAATCCTGCCATGCTTTAGAGATGGGTCCATGGAACAAGCATAAGCCTGTCGCTGATGGGGCCACGGTCAACGTCTCATCCGACATCTGGTTACCATTAATAAACGTCAACTGCACCTGGATCTCGCCACATTGGCACACCATTTCCCAGAGACGGGCGCCAATATCACACCACTCGGAGGGTGTGTAGGGAACCAATGCCATTTCCTTAAGCTTACCTAGCTGTGTGTCTGTAAAAAATAAAAATAAAAATATTATCTGGCCTCTATCGGTTCCCGCCCCTACAAAGTCGCGTTCTTCCCAAAAGATTCATACGGTAGAAAATATCATAAAGAATGCATTCATTTATCAGGATATACACTTGCATTAATTAAGTTAGCCAGCTCTCCCGTGATCATTCTTTTCACAAGCTCTTAAAAAAAGAAAAGAAAAAGAACGATGTGCCTACCACATACCCCGCTGTCAGAATGTACCCCTAAACAGTGCCCCGCATTCAGCTGCCGGTGTGGAAATTGAGACACGCCATGACGGTCCCCCACACCAACGCCCAACGCCAAACATAGCCCAAACCCACCCACCCAAGAAACAAGTAGTAAAAGAAAGAAGCTCAACAAAACCCCACTAAATTTCAGGTAAATATAACGCCCCAGCACACTGGCGGTGGCAACATTGTCACAGGCGGGCAGGGGACGCCTTGAGGCTCTCCGCCACCTTCAGAACAAACTCACGGCACTTGTCGAGCTGCGCGGGGGTAACATACTCATTCGCACAGTGTATGGCCCCGCCATGGGGTCCGCATACCACAGTTGGTGCGCCGGCAATCCCACTGTAGTGGCTCGCCTCCGTGTAAAAGTTTTTCTTCCAAACCTTGTAATCATTGTTAATGGCGCATGCCAGCTTGGTTAAGGGCGCTTCTTCACTGCCCTCAAACGACGGCGTTTCGTTCCGCGGCGTGATAACAATTTCAGCGTCCTCAAACTCCGCCTTCATGGCCGGGAGAAGCTGCGTCTCCACGTACGACCGCACCTGCTGCATCATCTCGGAGACAGTCTCGTTGGGAAGCGCTCGAAACTCGAAGAGGAACTCGCACTCCGCGGGCACGGTGTTCGAGGCGTTGCCGCCACTGATGAGGTTCGTCGACAGCGTTGAGAACGGCACCTGGAAGTCATGCCGGGTGCCGTTCCGGCGGTACTCCTCCGCAATCTCGCGCAGCTTCGTAATGAGTTTTGTGGCGTAGTCGATGGCGTTGCAGCTTTCACCCGTCAGCGCAAGCGACGAATGCGCCGCCTTGCCCCGCACACGCACCCAAAAGTGGGAGGTGCCCTTGTGAGCAATCACAACAGTCATGCCGGTCGGCTCCCCAATGATGCAGCCTTCCGCCCTGACGTCGTGGTCCCGCGCAAACTCCGCCAGCTTCTTGCCGCCTATACACCCCATCTCCTCGTCGTACGACCACGCAAAGTGGATCGGCTTCGCGCGCCTCATCTTGAGGAGCTCGGGGGCAAGAGACATGCACACGGCAACAAAGCCCTTCATGTCCGACGTGCCGCGACCGTACAGTTTCCCATCCCGCTCCGTCAGCGTAAACGGATCGCTGTCCCACTTCTGCCCGTCCACCGGGACCACGTCCGTGTGGCCGGAGAGAATGATGCCGCCCTTCGTCACGCCGCCGTCGCCCGGCAGCGTCGCCCACAGGTTTGCCTTGTTCCTCTCGGCGTTGTGTATCAGGGTGCACTTGACACCAAGCCCCTCCAGGTAGTCCTTGCAGTAGTGGATGAGCTCAAGGTTCGAGTTGCGGCTCGTCGTGTCAAAGGCCACAAGCTTCGCCAGCCACTGTGTGTGGTCCATGGACCGAGCCGCCATCGCCAAGGTGAGTTGCTTAAGATCTTGTAAACGAACTAGGGAGTGCAGGGTGCGAGGGGGAGAAGGGTGATGCAGAGAGACGCAGGGGACGTGCCCGTGTGTGTGTGTGGGTGTGTGTGTGCTGCGCAGCGGTAGCAGGAGTGCCGTGGAGGTAGGTGTATTCAAAGAAATAAAACAAAATATTCCCCCGGGATGCTGGCCGGACAATAAACTTATCTAAAAGCAATTGACAAGGTGGGAGAAAAAAGGTAAGTGAAAAAGCAGTGGGTTCGCCAATTCCCCAAGGATTAACCAAAGTAAATATATTCCGGTTGCCACTCTAGTGAAATGGTGCACTTTGATAGGATTAAACATATTATCAGTTACGAAGTGGTAGTCTTTGGGGTCCTCCCGCCACAAGACCCCGCTGCAAGAGGGGAATCAAATGGGGCAGGTGGGATGGAAAGAATAAAAGTAAAAAAATTCGTCTTACCGATATCGGTTTCTTGCTTCCATAAATCACGGTCTTCCAAAAATTCATAAAATAACAAAGAATCGTAAAAAAAAATATATTCGTTTTATCAAAATATGTTAATTTGGGCAGCTAGTCTTCCTGAGAACATTCTCTTCACAAGCTCATAAAAAAGAACGATGTGCCTACCACATACCCCGCTGTCAGAATGTACCCCTAAACAGTGCCCCGCATTCAGCTGCCGGTGTGGAAATTGAGACACGCCATGACGGTCCCCCACACCAACGCCCAACGCCAAACATAGCCCAAACCCACCCACCCAAGAAACAAGTAGTAAAAGAAAGAAGCTCAACAAAACCCCACTAAATTTCAGGTAAATATAACGCCCCAGCACACTGGCGGTGGCAACATTGTCACAGGCGGGCAGGGGACGCCTTGAGGCTCTCCGCCACCTTCAGAACAAACTCACGGCACTTGTCGAGCTGCGCGGGGGTAACATACTCATTCGCACAGTGTATGGCCCCGCCATGGGGTCCGCATACCACAGTTGGTGCGCCGGCAATCCCACTGTAGTGGCTCGCCTCCGTGGAAAAGTTTTTCTTCCAAACCTTGTAATCATTGTTAATGGCGCATACCAGCTTGGTTAAGGGCGCTTCTTCACTGCCCTCAAACGACGGCGTTTCGTTCCGCGGCGTGATAACAATTTCAGCGTCCTCAAACTCCGCCTTCATGGCCGGGAGAAGCTGCGTCTCCACGTACGACCGCACCTGCTGCATCACCCCGGAGACATTCTCGTTGGGAAGCGCTCGAAACTCGAAGAGGAACTCGCACTCCGCGGGCACGGTGTTCGAGGCGTTGCCGCCACTGATGAGGTTCGTCGACAGCGTTGAGAACGGCACCTGGAAGTCATGCCGGGTGCCGTTCCGGCGGTACTCCTCCGCAATCTCGCGCAGCTTCGTAATGAGCTTTGTGGCGTAGTCGATGGCGTTGCAGCTTTCACCCGTCAGCGCAAGCGACGAATGCGCCGCCTTGCCCCGCACACGCACCCAAAAGCGAGAGGTGCCCTTGTGAGCAATCACAACAGTCATGCCGGTCGGCTCCCCAATGATGCAGCCTTCCGCCCTGACGTCGTGGTCCCGCGCAAACTCCGCCAGCTCCATGCCGCCGAGACAGCTCACCTCCTCGTCGTACGACCACGCAAAGTGGATCGGCTTCGCGCGCCTCATCTTGAGGAGCTCGGGGGCAAGAGACATGCACACGGCAACAAAGCCCTTCATGTCCGACGTGCCGCGACCGTACAGTTTCCCATCCCGCTCCGTCAGCGTAAACGGATCGCTGTCCCACTTCTGCCCGTCCACCGGGACCACGTCCGTGTGGCCGGAGAGAATGATGCCGCCCTTCGTCACGCCGCCGTCGCCCGGCAGCGTCGCCCACAGGTTTGCCTTGTTCCTCTCGGCGTTGTGTATCAGGGTGCACTTGACACCAAGCCCCTCCAGGTAGTCCTTGCAGTAGTGGATGAGCTCAAGGTTCGAGTTGCGGCTCGTCGTGTCAAAGGCCACAAGCTTCGCCAGCCACTGTGTGTGGTCCATGGACCGAGCCGCCATCGCCAAGGTGAGTTGCTTAAGATCTTGTAAACGAACTAGGGAGTGCAGGGTGCGAGGGGGAGAAGGGTGATGCAGAGAGACGCAGGGGACGTGCCCGTGTGTGTGTGTGGGTGTGTGTGTGCTGCGCAGCGGTGGCAGGAGTGCCGTGGAGGTAGGTGTATTCAAAGAAATAAACCAAAATATTCCCCCGGGATGCTGGCCGGACAATAAACTTATCTAAAAGCAATTGACAAGGTGGGAGAAAAAAGGTAAGTGAAAAAGCAGTGGGTTCGCCAATTCCCCAAGGATTAACCAAAGTAAATATATTCCGGTTGCCACTCTAGTGAA
>NW_001849165.1:11436-26129 GCF_000209065.1 Trypanosoma cruzi | reverse complement strand
GTTGCGCGTGTGTATGGTGCCTGTGTGCGGGGAAGTGACGGTCTGCTGCACCCTTTGTGCTGTGCTCTGCGTGCGAGGGGCACGGGCGCACGTAGCTGGTGTGATATTTGCCTCTTTTTGCTCTGTGGGTGTTGTTGTGGGTTGCTTCTGGGGAAGGAAGGGAGATGTCCGACCGTGACGGGGATGACGACCGGCTGAGTCTGAACTTCGGCGAGGAACAGGAGGAGAGCACCCTGCGCAGTGATGACGAACAGAGCGAGGGCGATGGCGCGGACGTTGTCCTGTCCGGGCGTGCGGCGAGCGGCTCTGCCGTAAGACGCGACGGCAAGGACCGTGTGACTGCGCCGGTGCTGACAAAATACGAGCGGGCCCGCATCCTTGGCACACGGGCGCTGCAGATCAGCATGAACGCGCCGGTGCTGGTGGCCTTGGAGGGCGAGACGGATCCGCTCATCATCGCCCAAAAGGAGCTTCGCGAGGGTGTCATACCGCTCATCGTACGGCGTGTGCTTCCGGACAACACGTATGAGGACTGGCGAATATGCGAACTGGACATCGACTTTGACCGTCCCGCTGACGAGCGATACACAAACATCTGAAGGGCAAGAGCGTGCTGGAGCGGGTGCTTTTCCCTTGTTGTCCTGTCGCGCACAGAGGTACGCGCTCAGCTGTCAGTGTTTCCACGCGCTGATGACCCCCTCCTTGCCGAACTGGTGTGCATTTCCCCATGTTCCTCTTTTCCTTCCGCCCTCCCTCTCCCCGAAGCAAGGCTAAGGCAAGAAGCAAGCTCTCTCACAATCGTCAAGGAGGAAACATGTGTTCTTTCTGCCGTGTAATCGTGTTGGTTCTCGCCATGCTGGCCACCGCCTGCGCTGTGTGTGCGAACATCTTTCCTGTGTTCAAGAAGGAGAGCGACGCTGCGAAGGTAAAGCAGACACTGTGGTACAACCAGACGACCGTTCCAGGTGGCGTTGGTACCAAGGTTGATGTGAGTGATAGTTTGTGCGGGCAGTACAAGCTATTTTTTCAGGTATCAGAGGGTGCGGCTGTGGCTGCGGCAGGCATTGGCCTCGTCGTCGTGTTATTTGTGATTATTCAGATGATTTTTCAGAGAATTTGTTGCTGCTTGGGGTGTGCCACGTCCTTGTTGATTTCAATTGCATTTGTCGCGTGTGTAGTGTGTCTGGCGCTCATTGTGTATGGGTACATGAGGGGTTACTGCCAGAGCGACGCCGTGCTATCCTCGCAGTACGGTCCCTTTAAGGATCAGGGCTACAAGTTTTCCGAGGCCTTCTACCTCATTTGCGCCGCCTGTGTTTTCTTTTTTGTTTCCAGCTTCTTCCAGTGCTGTGCTTAGAAGTAAAAAGAAAAAAATACGTTTGTAACAACAAACGTCGGTATCTTTGGGTGCCGATTAATATACGCATATATATTTTCTATTTTTCAGTATTTGAGACCTCAGTGAGGTGTAACCTGTAAATGATGACGTGCGTCAGGAGGAGTTACTTCTTCGTTGCGGTTGTGCTTCCACGCGCTGATGACCCCCTCCTTGCCGAACTGGTGTGCATTTCCCCATGTTCCTCTTTTCCTTCCGCCCTCCGTCTCCCCGAAGCAAGGCTAAGGCTATGAGCAAGATCTCTCACAATCGTCAAGGAGGAAACAATTTCTCCTGCCGCGTGACTGTGTTGATTTTCACCATTTTGGCTATTGGCTGCGCTGTGTGTGCGAACATCTTTCCTGTGTTCAAGAAGGAGAGCAACACGAAGAAGATAAAGCAGACACTGTGGTACAGCCAGACGACCGTTCCAGGTGGCGTTGGTACCAAGGTTGATGTGAGTGATAGTTTGTGTGGGCAGTACAAGCTATTTTTTCAGGTATCAGAGGGTGCGGCTGTGGCTGCGGCAGGCATTGGCCTCGTCGTTCTGGGACTTGCTATCGCCCAGCTCATTCTGGAAGAAAAGAGCTCCCGCTTCACTTGCTGCGCAGCCTCACTGATTTCCCTTGCGTTCGCCGCTTGCGGAGCATGCGTGGCGCTTATTGTGTATGGGTACATGAAGGGTTACTGCCAGAGCGACGCCGTGCTATCCTCGCAGTACGGTCCCCTTAAGGATCAGGGCTACAAGTTTTCCGAGGCCTTCTACCTCATTTGCGCCGCCTGCGGTCTTTTTCTGCTTTCCAGCTTCTTTCAGTGCTGTGCGTAGAAGTAAAGAGCGGCAGCGCCGCACGCGACCCATGGATAGCGCAGGAGGGAAGTGCTGTGTGGCGAACGTATTGTTTGCGCACTGATTTGCCACCTGGTTTTCTTTGGAAACATACGGAAAAGAAGTGTCTTTATTTTTGTTGCTGTTGCTTTTAGTGGTGTTAGCATATTCAGTTTTATGTTTTCTTCTCCTCTGAGCATTTTTGCTTTGCGTGTGCTCGGCAATACCTTTGCCGGAATGCCACCATCAGCGTGGTTTGTGTGAGTAGCCATTCGCTGTAATTGTTTGTCGTATGTTATTGCTTTTTGTGCGACGACAAACCAGTGGTTGGTTTAGTGCGAGTGCGCTGCTCTGTTTGCCGTTGTCGCTGCCCACCGCTGTTTGGCGTGCGCACGTGCGTCCCGGTGATTTGTTGCGCGTGTGTATGGTGCCTGTGTGCGGGGAAGTGACGGTCTGCTGCACCAGTTGTGCTGTGCTCTGCGTGCGAGGGGCACGGGCGCACGTAGCTGGTGTGATATTTGCCTCTTTTTGCTCTGTGGGTGTTGTTGTGGGTTGCTTCTGGGGAAGGAAGGGAGATGTCCGACCGTGACGGGGATGACGACCGGCTGAGTCTGAACTTCGGCGAGGAACAGGAGGAGAGCACCCTGCGCAGTGATGACGAACAGAGCGAGGGCGATGGCGCGGACGTTGTCCTGTCCGGGCGTGCGGCGAGCGGCTCTGCCGTAAGACGCGACGGCAAGGACCGTGTGACTGCGCCGGTGCTGACAAAATACGAGCGGGCCCGCATCCTTGGCACACGGGCGCTGCAGATCAGCATGAACGCGCCGGTGCTGGTGGCCTTGGAGGGCGAGACGGATCCGCTCATCATCGCCCAAAAGGAGCTTCGCGAGGGTGTCATACCGCTCATCGTACGGCGTGTGCTTCCGGACAACACGTATGAGGACTGGCGAATATGCGAACTGGACATCGACTTTGACCGTCCCGCTGACGAGCGATACACAAACATCTGAAGGGCAAGAGCGTGCTGGAGCGGGTGCTTTTCCCTTGTTGTCCTGTCGCGCACAGAGGTACGCGCTCAGCTGTCAGTGTTTCCACGCGCTGATGACCCCCTCCTTGCCGAACTGGTGTGCATTTCCCCATGTTCCTCTTTTCCTTCCGCCCTCCCTCTCCCCGAAGCAAGGCTAAGGCAAGAAGCAAGCTCTCTCACAATCGTCAAGGAGGAAACATGTGTTCTTTCTGCCGTGTAATCGTGTTGGTTCTCGCCATGCTGGCCACCGCCTGCGCTGTGTGTGCGAACATCTTTCCTGTGTTCAAGAAGGAGAGCGACGCTGCGAAGGTAAAGCAGACACTGTGGTACAACCAGACGACCGTTCCAGGTGGCGTTGGTACCAAGGTTGATGTGAGTGATAGTTTGTGCGGGCAGTACAAGCTATTTTTTCAGGTATCAGAGGGTGCGGCTGTGGCTGCGGCAGGCATTGGCCTCGTCGTCGTGTTATTTGTGATTATTCAGATGATTTTTCAGAGAATTTGTTGCTGCTTGGGGTGTGCCACGTCCTTGTTGATTTCAATTGCATTTGTCGCGTGTGTAGTGTGTCTGGCGCTCATTGTGTATGGGTACATGAGGGGTTACTGCCAGAGCGACGCCGTGCTATCCTCGCAGTACGGTCCCTTTAAGGATCAGGGCTACAAGTTTTCCGAGGCCTTCTACCTCATTTGCGCCGCCTGTGTTTTCTTTTTTGTTTCCAGCTTCTTCCAGTGCTGTGCTTAGAAGTAAAAAGAAAAAAATACGTTTGTAACAACAAACGTCGGTATCTTTGGGTGCCGATTAATATACGCATATATATTTTCTATTTTTCAGTATTTGAGACCTCAGTGAGGTGTAACCTGTAAATGATGACGTGCGTCAGGAGGAGTTACTTCTTCGTTGCGGTTGTGCTTCCACGCGCTGATGACCCCCTCCTTGCCGAACTGGTGTGCATTTCCCCATGTTCCTCTTTTCCTTCCGCCCTCCGTCTCCCCGAAGCAAGGCTAAGGCTATGAGCAAGATCTCTCACAATCGTCAAGGAGGAAACAATTTCTCCTGCCGCGTGACTGTGTTGATTTTCACCATTTTGGCTATTGGCTGCGCTGTGTGTGCGAACATCTTTCCTGTGTTCAAGAAGGAGAGCAACACGAAGAAGATAAAGCAGACACTGTGGTACAGCCAGACGACCGTTCCAGGTGGCGTTGGTACCAAGGTTGATGTGAGTGATAGTTTGTGTGGGCAGTACAAGCTATTTTTTCAGGTATCAGAGGGTGCGGCTGTGGCTGCGGCAGGCATTGGCCTCGTCGTTCTGGGACTTGCTATCGCCCAGCTCATTCTGGAAGAAAAGAGCTCCCGCTTCACTTGCTGCGCAGCCTCACTGATTTCCCTTGCGTTCGCCGCTTGCGGAGCATGCGTGGCGCTTATTGTGTATGGGTACATGAAGGGTTACTGCCAGAGCGACGCCGTGCTATCCTCGCAGTACGGTCCCCTTAAGGATCAGGGCTACAAGTTTTCCGAGGCCTTCTACCTCATTTGCGCCGCCTGCGGTCTTTTTCTGCTTTCCAGCTTCTTTCAGTGCTGTGCGTAGAAGTAAAGAGCGGCAGCGCCGCACGCGACCCATGGATAGCGCAGGAGGGAAGTGCTGTGTGGCGAACGTATTGTTTGCGCACTGATTTGCCACCTGGTTTTCTTTGGAAACATACGGAAAAGAAGTGTCTTTATTTTTGTTGCTGTTGCTTTTAGTGGTGTTAGCATATTCAGTTTTATGTTTTCTTCTCCTCTGAGCATTTTTGCTTTGCGTGTGCTCGGCAATACCTTTGCCGGAATGCCACCATCAGCGTGGTTTGTGTGAGTAGCCATTCGCTGTAATTGTTTGTCGTATGTTATTGCTTTTTGTGCGACGACAAACCAGTGGTTGGTTTAGTGCGAGTGCGCTGCTCTGTTTGCCGTTGTCGCTGCCCACCGCTGTTTGGCGTGCGCACGTGCGTCCCGGTGATTTGTTGCGCGTGTGTATGGTGCCTGTGTGCGGGGAAGTGACGGTCTGCTGCACCAGTTGTGCTGTGCTCTGCGTGCGAGGGGCACGGGCGCACGTAGCTGGTGTGATATTTGCCTCTTTTTGCTCTGTGGGTGTTGTTGTGGGTTGCTTCTGGGGAAGGAAGGGAGATGTCCGACCGTGACGGGGATGACGACCGGCTGAGTCTGAACTTCGGCGAGGAACAGGAGGAGAGCACCCTGCGCAGTGATGACGAACAGAGCGAGGGCGATGGCGCGGACGTTGTCCTGTCCGGGCGTGCGGCGAGCGGCTCTGCCGTAAGACGCGACGGCAAGGACCGTGTGACTGCGCCGGTGCTGACAAAATACGAGCGGGCCCGCATCCTTGGCACACGGGCGCTGCAGATCAGCATGAACGCGCCGGTGCTGGTGGCCTTGGAGGGCGAGACGGATCCGCTCATCATCGCCCAAAAGGAGCTTCGCGAGGGTGTCATACCGCTCATCGTACGGCGTGTGCTTCCGGACAACACGTATGAGGACTGGCGAATATGCGAACTGGACATCGACTTTGACCGTCCCGCTGACGAGCGATACACAAACATCTGAAGGGCAAGAGCGTGCTGGAGCGGGTGCTTTTCCCTTGTTGTCCTGTCGCGCACAGAGGTACGCGCTCAGCTGTCAGTGTTTCCACGCGCTGATGACCCCCTCCTTGCCGAACTGGTGTGCATTTCCCCATTTTCCTCTTTTCCTTCCGCCCTCCCTCTCCCCGAAGCAAGGCTAAGGCAAGAAGCAAGCTCTCTCACAATCTCCAGTAAAGGATAATGTATTCTCGCTGCCGCGTGATCGTGTTGGTTCTCACGGTGCTGGCCATTGTGTGCGTCTTTTTTTCTCATATCTTTCCTGTGTTAATTAAGAAGAGTGAATCTCTTAAAACGGTGTATACACTGTGGTACGCGCAGTCGACTTTGCCGGATGGCAGCAGTATCAGACGTGCTGTTGCTGGAAGCTCTTGCGGTCAGTACAGGACTTTTTTTCAAGCGGCTGAGGCTTTCTCTGTTCTTTCAATTGGCATTGGCCTCGTCATTGCTGTGTTTTGCTTTTTTCAGTTTCTGTGCGTGAAAGTACGTTTTTTTTTTTGTTTTATTTGGTGCTTGATGTTTCTTGCGTTTCTTTTCTGTGGAGCGTGTGTAGCGGTTATTGTGTATGGGTACATGAAGGGTTTTTGCCAGGGTGGCGGCCCGATCTCTCTTAATTTTGCACCTTTTAAGGATCAGGGCTTCGATTTTGGGGTTTCTTTCTATTTCATTTGCATTGCCTGTGGTCTTTTTCTTCTTTCCAGTTTTTTTGAGTGCTTTGCATAAGACATCTCTAGAAATTTTAGTTCGGAGGTCTGTGTTATGCCGTCGAATGTGTTTTTTTTTTTTTTCTTTTCTTATTTTCGTTGAAGAATTGCGAATAATAGTGGTTTGTTGTGCGGTGTAAGAAGAACTTTTTTTTTGGTTTAATTATTCGCTTTGGTGTTTTCCAATTAGTTTTGGGTTGAATTATGTATCCGCAAATGGTTTCATCTTTCTTTCTTTCTTTCTTTTTTTTTTTTTCTTATTTATCCGTCTTGCTATTGTGTTTTTTGTGCTGCTTGCATGGACCTGTTGTTATTGTTTTGTTATTGCGCGTCCCTGTGGGATTTTGTCGTGGCGTTGCAGATTTTGCCAGGCTTTTCTTTTTTTGCTGTTTGCTGGATGCTCATTTTTTGTGTTGCATTTTTTTTTTTTTTGGCGTGCCGCTGGGGATTTCCCCGCAGGCTTGCAGGGTCGTGTGCGGCGACAGGGACGGGCTGCGGTGGCGGCGGGGAGGAGAGAGTGGGCGGGGCCGTGGAAGAAACGTGCGCCGCCGGTGCGATGTCTCTTCGAGACGACATTGAGGCCCTGACGGCGGCCCTCCATCGTTTCTCCCGATTGCAGGACTGCGGCAGCAGCAGCGATGCAAGAGGAAAGGACGTGGGACGACACCCGGACCGCGACGGCGCACTTGCGCCGCAATTATCGGATGTTGATATCTCTGCCATCTCTGTGACCGCGGAGGGTGATGAACACGATGATGACATCTTATCTGCAGTGACGCAACAGGCACCCACGGTGCTGCTTCGAAGCCGGAAGTCTTTTGACGACAATTCTGCAGTGCCTCCAAGCAGCAACACGACGGCATTGCCCTGCGGCGATGGGTCGGGTTCAAATAGACAGCGCGGCAGAGGGACGGGGTTTGCGCGTGTCCTCGTGCCACAGGAAAAGGGGATGTTGAAGGACTCTTGCACGGTAGTGTGGGAATCGAACGGTACTTGCCCTGAGAGTTTGTCGGTGGCGGCTGAGGAATCCGCCCAGCGATCTAGCATTTTATTGAACGCCACAGCCACCTCTGGGAACAGCACCGCGTGTCAATATGAGCCAAAACATAGTCTGCGCCAGATGGAGGAGGCGTACAAGCTCATTTTGAGGAAGCTACTGGCAGAGATAAGGCGACTGGATGCCCATACTGCGGTTCTATCCGCACGGTGTGAGGGTGAACGAGAAAACTTGAAGCATGTGCAGCGTAAACACGAAAAAGAGCTTATGGACAGTAACGCTTTAATCGGTGCACTAAGGCAGCAACTTGTAGGCATGTGCTCAGGTTGCGGGGGCGCATTGGCCGGTGGCGCGCGCGTCAGCAGCGGCAGTGAATGGACGCTGGGAAATTACGGTACCCGGTACAGCCCAACTGTTTTGAACAGGTGGTCTACAAAAGAGAGTCGAAGTGGAAGTGGCGCTGGAACCACGAGTGGTTTGTACCCGCACGATCGGCCTGTCGTTTCCAGTGAGTTATGTGGGATGAGCTCCTCTTTCACGGCGGAAACATTCTCTGGGCAACTGCCGCAACGAACATCTGAGGAAATTGATAGAGGAGGGAGTGGCGCTAGTCCAATGCGTCAGAGGGTCAGTGGCAATGATGTCACCTCGACGCGCCCACATTCTCTTACGGGGTTTCTGCAGCAGAGACTTTCTTCCTCGGGGACCGCCCGAGTTTCGGAGGAGGTAGCGACACAGACAAGCAACCCCACGATGCCCGCAACAACAGCGACAGACTCTGGGCGATTGGTTGGCATCTTGGAGGAAATGTCTGGAAGGATTTCGGCGTCTCCATTGGGGGACGTTGGCAGGAGCAACAGAGGTGATGCTGATCACCCGGTGCGATGCACCACATCGGAACCCACAGTGTGTTTCTCCCACGAGAAAGACGGGAAGCGGGGTTTGCGTGTATTTACAGAGGCCAACCGGCGCGAAAAGCGACGAAATAGAAGGGGGAGGAGATCGCCCGCAACTCATGCATCCCCAAGAAATCGTAGTCGCGTTTGGTGCTCGGACGAGGGTTTTCGTCAGCCGCCACGCGGTTGTAGTTTGTGTTGCCGTGAACACCGTGGCGCTGCAGCTCGTGCTGTGACTGCTGCAGGAAACTGCGGAATGAGCACTGCGGCTGGTGCGATGGTTGATTGCGGCACAAAAGGGACGCGCTCTGCGAGTCGACTCTGCCCCCCAGTTCTCGCAAAGACACGACGAAATAATCGGAAGGAAAAAAAACACGAAATCCGTGAGATGCTGCGCGGGATAATAGATAAGAACACAGCGCTGGAGGGCCGTTTACAGATATTTCAGGAAAGGCTGGACGAACAAGAGATGGGACTGCGAGACGTGATTGCTTTGCTCCGTGATTTCATGTTGACTCCCGCGGTGGAATCGCGGAAGTGTTGCCAGACCGGAGGTCCCCATTAGCTTTTTTTCTTTTGTGTGTGTTTTGGGAGGCTTTTTCTGCAGCCACCACACGTCTTTATGGCGGTAGAGAGAGGGAAAGTATGTGCGTGTGTGTGTGTGTCTGTGTGGAGGAAAGGAAAGGAGGGGGATGAGGAAACGAAGCTGACAATACCGTTACTCATTGCCCGTTTGATTGCCATTTGTATTTTAAGTTTAAATGCCTCACGAACGGGAAACAGTGATCGGTTGTGTTCAGATGAAAGCATAGAGAGAGGTGATGCCCCAAGCAAGAAGAGCACTGCGGCAGAC
This sequence comes from Trypanosoma cruzi, assembly GCF_000209065.1. NCBI lineage: Eukaryota > Euglenozoa > Kinetoplastea > Trypanosomatida > Trypanosomatidae > Trypanosoma > Trypanosoma cruzi. The sequence continues at coordinate 16,824 of NW_001849165.1, read as the reverse complement.
CTGCGTATGAGGGTTGAATGCGGAGCAAACATGTGGTGTTTTTTTTTGGCAGGTGTTAGATGCCGCACCTAAAAAGGGCCCGGGCTCACTTTTGTGCCCTACGGATTGCCGACCACACACAAACGAACAAAAAAACGAAAAGTGTTTGCTTTGTTTTTGGTATTGTTGTTTTTTCATGCTACCTCTTCCACATGGTGGCGATTGTAAAGGGGGAAGGCAGTGCTCCGGAATATTGCAAGCGAAGGCCGGAAGCTGGAAAATATTTTAACATGTGTGGATTTGTGGAGGAGGAGGGCATCGGGAGTGCAGTCTGATAACAGCGCCGAGAATTACAACGCTTTGCGGAGTTAGCGAGTAACAAAGGCGCGAGTTTGGAACACACTTGTCGATGCGCCACCAGAAGCGCCATGAAGCGGCCGCAATGATTCACCTGTTGATGACTTGCGTGCGAGTGGATGGGGGAGTAGTTCCGAGGGCTAAAATTGTGGTTTTGGAGCGGCGGTCCTGTTGTTCTTTTGCGAGCTCTGTGGCTCTACGTCCCTTGCTGTGCGCAGCGATGCACTGGGGCTGGAGCCATCAATACCACCCGGCTCGATGACAATTGGCGTACTCTTGCGCGATCTTGTGAGGGCTGAGCAGCCGACAACTCGTCATGGTCAGCGGGGATGTGTTTGTGTGTGCGTGGTGTGGGTAGCCGGAAATTCGATTTTTGGAGTTTTTTCTCCTCATTTTTTTTTCTTGTTTTCTTCTGGCGGTGGTGATGGGAGTGAGGGCGGAATAGCTGCCAACGAGGCGAGTGCGAAGGGTGTAGGCAAAGTCATCAACAACAGAAATAGCATAAAAACAACAGCAAAACAGAAAAAGAAAAGAGAGAGAGAGAGAGAGGGAGAGCATGCTTCGAAGACTGGGTGCGAATGCCGACAAGCTGGCGAGGCCGGTGAACAAGAATGCCGTGACGGTGTCCCGCCGCCACCTTGAGCCCATGAGCACATGGTATTTGGCCTCATGGACCATGGTGTGGTACTACGCCTTTTTCTTCTGGATGCCAATGGTGTGGACGGACCTGATGGTGCCGTCGTTCGTGTACAACAAACTTCCTGTCATTCATTTTCTACAGGAAAAGCGGGCAGAGCAGAAGCTGCGCCGTGTGCTTGATGAGACCTGCACGGAATGGACCGAAGAACTTGATCAGGCGCATATCACTGAGGCCATCACGCGATCATTCAATTTGTGAGACTGAAATAATGAAGAAATTGTGATCCTTTCTTTTGGTTTTTCGTTTTTCTTGTCATGATTGCTTTTGTCGTAGCGGATAAGAAAATTTAGTCGCACCTTTCGCGAATGGGGTGTTGATGGTGAAGGAATGAGTGTTAGCCATATATTTTATATATATATTTACCTGGCTGTTTGTGTTTTGGTAGGGAATTTGAAGTTTCTCGATATAAATGACGGTGGCTGCGGCAAAAGGGGTGGGTGGATGGAGGAGGGAAATTCATTAAGATCCCACGGCTGTGTTTTTACGTGCTGTTTTTTTTTTTTGTTCTCCCACTCAGCGCGGCATTTTTTCCCATCTTTTTTTTTGTATTTTTTATTTTCTGGATAGCACGCTGCTGTTTTGCGTGAGGGGGAAACTTTTTCCCTTCTCTTTTTGTGTGCGTGGGAAAAAAATTGCATTGGGGAGGAGGAGGGGAGGCAATGAGCACACCTGCGGCATTCCTGTCGTCCCCTGCGTCCCTTCGCAGTCGCTGTGAGGAGATTCTGTGCGACCTCGTGGAGACACAGCAGGGGCTTGGGAGGGAATGGAAAAACGTCCAGCCATGCGTCCTACGCGCGTCGCAGCTGCTCTTGCAGCAGGCGCAGCAACAAGACGACCGTTTGGAAAAGCTGGAGGATAAAATGGATCAGGTTCTGAGCGCTTTGGAGGTCATTGCGAACGACTGCCGGCTGAAGGAACAACGCTACCATATGGACCGTGGGACCACTGAGACGGCGCTGCAGGAGCTCCAGCACTCTAGCCAGCAGCTTCACGATGCTCTGGAGATGGAGCGCCGCGCAAACCAACAGTTTCACGAGGGGATTCTGTACCCCGGTTTGGCGGATCTACAGCAGCAGATTGATCGCATTTCGTCGGGTGTCCACCCATCTGTGCCCCCGTCGCAGCCACCACCACCACCACCTTTGCCGGCCGCAGTCGTTGAAGGTAAAATTGATATTGACCCCAAGAGCGGCGTTGAGGACTCCGCATTGAAGGAGATGGTTCGGGAAGTGAGACTTCTGCGCAATCAGTGGCAGCAGTTCCTGCAACAGTCGCGGTCCGCCATGCCAGTCTCGCGGCAGCTCGTCGAGAAGGGACCTCGCATGGATGTTACTACTCGGGCAAAAAACGGAGGGGCTCTGCTCTCTATGATGTATCCGGGTGTGGACTGCAGTGTGGCGCGGTGGCATTGGCGCGGGGGTCACGTGTCATCGCCGGTGCTCTCCCCAGATAGCCCTATCCCGTGGAGCACGTTGCATGTGCGCAAGACAACAACAGGGGAATGGCTGTCAGTTGGCGCAACCTCCGACGGCACGACTGTTCATTCCGAACTCAGCAAGGGGGCAGGGCTCCCATTTCTGTGGCGCCCGCAGCGTCCCTCTGTCATTGAGCTCATAAAAGGCGGCATCTATCGCGTGACGGTCTGTCTGCTAAGCAGTTGCAATTGTCGTACTAGTGCGAAGAGTCCCGGAGGAGGACGGCACGTTGTCACCTCCGCCCTGCCGTCTGTATCGCTTAGGGTCAATCACAAGACCGTTTTCAGCTTTTTCTCCGGTGGGTCCACCCGGTACACGGTGCAGCGGGCAGTGGACACCAGTCGCCGAACTGCTTCTGCTCGCCCTACCAGTAATAACCGAACTGCCACGTCTTGCCAGGCGTGTGCATTTCCTCGTCGCTTTTGTGAGTGCGGTGAATCAGTCATATGCACAACGTCGAACTTCGTGGATTTTCTTCGCCTGCCAGCGGGGCTGTGTGTCTCTGTTCACTGCCACGACTCACCTGACACGAACGCGACGCATGAGGCACTTTTGGAGGTGGAGCTGGTAGCCGGTTAACGAGATTCAAAAAACCTACTCACAATTTTTGCCTCCTTGGCCGTTGAAGGGAACTATTTGCGTGCATTTGCGTCGTATTTACTGCCTATAAGATCCTCCCCTTTTTTCCACACAACGGCAACAGCAAGAAGAGAACGATAGAAAACAAACGAACAAACAAACAACGATCCCCCGCTCTCCGCAGAAACGACAAGGAGACATGAAAAAACACGAAGTGGGGGTGGGAGGGTAATGTCATTGCTGCGATGGCGGCAAATCCGCGAAATTTTTTCTTGTGTATGTCTATTTTCTTCTCTCTCTCTCGCTCTTTTTCCTCAAACACACATACATATATATATATATATATATATATATATATTCTTTTTTTCCGCATTGCTTTTGTGTTCTTTCACGCTCTCCGGGTCATAGAACGTGAACTCCTGCCTGTCCCAGGGAAAGCAGTAGAAAAAAAACAACTTAAGATACGATCCTTCTCACAGGGATAGAAAGAGCACAAAAGTTGATTACATTTAGCTGACATGGGCCAGTCCAATTCATGGGCACTCGCCAGCGATACCATTAAGGGGGAACAATACCGCGCCTACCACGCGGCTCGCCAGAATATCGTGCATCGTGCCTTTCAGAAATGTGTCGCACCTTCAAGCACGGAGGTAAGCGATTTTAACCTCACCAAGGATGAGCAGACATGTGTGGAGGAGTTTGCGCTCCTTTACGCCGCATTTGCCAAGAATGGCTTTGCTCAGTTGAGTCAACTGTATGAGCAGCATCAGCGGGAAATGTATGAAAAGGCGCGGTTGGAAATGATGGCGCAGCAGGCACGAAGAGAATTGAGGCACTAAAAGCCGTTTTTTATTATTTTTATTGTGTGTGTGTGCGTGTGCGTGTGCGTGGATGCCAGGCGAAAGTTACGACGGAACGTACAATTGAGAGAAAAACAAAAACAAAACAAGGACGAGAGGTGGGCATCCTGAATTGTGGTGGGGGGAATTTGTCACAGATAATAATCGGCTAACGCCGGGGCATTCTGCGCAGGATCCACTCTCAATTACACACTAAACCCGCTTAAGGAAATATACATAAATATCCTTCCATTGCAGTAAACAAGTAACGATTTCTGCGGTTTTTTTTTTATATTTTATTTTTGTTTTGTTTTTTCTTTCTTTTATTTTGTTTTTTTTGCGCTTGCGTGTGTGTCTTCATCTTTTCTTTCTCGTACCCGACGCCTGCGTCTTTGCCCGCTAGACTCATATAAAAGTGGGGAACGAGGTAGAAGGTTGCTTGCAGACGATCTAACGAGGTTGCAAACTGGCATCTAAAATGGGAACTCTCGTACCGCCCTTTGCGGCGCCAGAGGCCGACGGCAGCGTTGTCAACAGGGAGGACACGAGCACGCCTCTCCCCGTGCTGCAAAACTCTACGGCGTGGGGGCCGCCGACGGTGCCAAGGACACCGGCGAAGCAGCGCAGAACTGTTCACGGGAACCGAAACGAGATGCGCGTTGCGAAGATCAGCAGCAGTCAGCGTGATCCACGGAGCGCTGTAAAGGATTTCTGCAGGGTCGTTACTTCGAGGAAACGGCCATCCGCAGAGCTGTCGCAGTTCAGCGCATTGCAGTTGGATGACCCGGACAATTCCATGCCGCTTGTCTCACGGGAAGGAAGCAGCGAGGTGCCACGTCGTTGGGGAAGCCGCCCCACGGCACCGCCCTTTTTTTCATCCGCTGCTGTGCTTTTCCCATCTCAAACTCTTTCCTCGCAGGGTGATTGGCTGCCGCGGCGCGGGCTAAGCGCCTCCGTCATCCCTGCCACACCAGAGGGATTGGACTACTCACAAGCCGACACCGAGTACTCCAATTTCTTTAACCAGCGTATTTTAACGGACTACCGGGAAATTAGAGATTTGGGCTGTGGCTCTTTCGGGAAGGTCACGCTTTACGAGGAAACGAGCACAGGGGCTCTGGTGGCGGTGAAAATGTCACCGCCTTTGACGAATCCTGAGCAGCGTCAACGTTTTTTGCGGGAAAAGGCGATCTTGACCCTTGCTCGAGGCTTTCCCCACGTTGTGCAGCTTTCGGAAGCCTGGGAAGAGGGCCGCATCCCACAGATGTATCTTCAGCTGGAGTATTGCAAGGGCGGCTCTGTGGCTGAGATGGCGGATCTGCGGCGAAGGCGCGGGGAACGTTGGGAGGAGCGGGAGTTGTTGATATTCCTTGCGCACATGGCTCTTGCGCTGGATGCGTTGCATAGCGCCAATATTGTACATCTGGACTTTTAGCCAGACAACGTGCTGATAGACGGT
>NW_001849165.1:9939-11336 GCF_000209065.1 Trypanosoma cruzi | reverse complement strand
CCCTTCTTGGAGTTGCGCAGTGAACTGCCGATAGAAGTTCTCGAGCGTCGCGGCTACTCAAGGCCTCTGATTGACCTCGTAGCCATGCTGATGCATAAGGACCCAACCACACGGCCCACAGCGCGTGATGTTCTGCGCTTTTTTCAGCTTCCACCGCGCGTTCCGGAGCTGGTTAAAAGGTGGTCTACCGCAGTGGAAACGTGTGAGAACGAGGAGCCATCGGCATCGCTGGAGATGCGATTTGTGCATGCCGTACTTGAAGTTTCTTTGCGGCTGGTGGATCTTGCACGCTGGGCCATTGACGGGGCATCCTTGAACAACCACCACCACCACAACAGCGGTGATGGTGGTGGTGGTGCAAACTGTGCCTTTGGCGGCGGTGCTGTCCGGCGACCTCGTAATGACGTTGAGGAGTCGTGCACGCCAAAGACGCCAGTGATCATTCGCAGGCTGGACGCTGGTTAAAATAAAATAGTCGTTAGACACTGGATGGACATTCCCAGTAAAAGAGGAAGAGAAATGTAAGGAGTGAATAGAAACGAAAATATAATAGAACAAGGTGGCGGGGAGAAGTGGTTTTTCATTGCTCCTTCTTCCTGACCCTAACCACCTATGCACAGGTACGCTTGATATTACTTTTCTTCTTACTATCTGTGCCACGTATTGATCTGTATTACCGTTTTGGACTATCTTGTTAGAGTTGGCTTTGATGGCTACAAGTTTATTGTAGTGGTTTTATGATTATTTTTTAAATTTTCCCTTTTTTTTTTCCAGTATATATGTGTTCATGCACTGGCAGTCATACGCATTGTAGCGATGGTGTGGCGTCACGCACCAGTGTGCGCAACTGTGTGTATGCCACTTTTTCTTTTTCTTGTTTTTTTTTTTTTTTTTAGCCTTGACACTCCCCCAATACGAATAAAGGAAACCGCTCTTAGCAAGTGGGAGCAATGGAGAAGGAGGAGGGGAAGGAAGAGAAAGGCCCAGCGAAATGCCCTCCTGCGCAGAGTGTGGACTCCATGCAGAGAAAGAATCGTTCAACCTTTAGACCGGTGTTGCTTGAAGTAGCGGGCTCACTGGACGACACGGTGTGCCAGGAGATTACACGACGCTTGCGGCAGTACCGCAACCGATATGCCCCCATTCTGAGACTGACAGCCACGCTGATGGCACCGGCAGTGCAGGAGGTGGAACTATTTGGCCATTGCGAACGGGCTGATGTTACTGATGGGAGGGCCACCAATGGCAAAAAGGGAATAGCCGAAGGAGAAGAAACGAATGGAGAAAGTGGCAGCGGTTCCATGGTGGCGAAGAGACTAAGAGGCGATTCACTCATCGCCGCCCCTTGTGCCGCCATCATGGCAGAAAGACGGATTGAGGTTGTAAGCCGTTTGCAT
>NW_001849165.1:0-9839 GCF_000209065.1 Trypanosoma cruzi | reverse complement strand
TGACGTGCCCACAGAAGGGTGGCCGACATTGTCACTAAGCCCACGTCTGCAACTGCACTGTGTTCCCGTGCCCTCCTTTTCCCCTGAGTGCATGTTGGTTGAGCTGCACTATAACTCCACTCTGGCTGGCACTCTTTACCGGCACTGTGATTGGCACCGATTCCCTCCCGCGCCATGAATTCTTTGCTGATTTTCCAGGACTATCTCCAAAAAGTAACGTTTCGAGTTGCGAAGCGACAAGAACTGCGACCACAGTGGCGCAGCGCTTTCTGAAGGAGCGTCTGTGGGACAGGTACTTTGCCCAGACCGGCGAGGGCAAGAATGGGCAGACACCGGAACATGTGGTCGTTTTTCCGTCTCACGGCGGATACAACAACGTGACGCATCAACTGGATCTCTATTGGGCACTTCATGTAGGTGATCTAAAGCGAATGAAGCATTCACGCAACATGCTGGGCAAACTGTTGGACCACGAGAGTTACGCCGCGTACGTTCAAGAGCGACCCCCACTTCCCAAAGCACCGTTATTCTCACATGTAAGAGAATACAATTTGCTTTTGGCTCCTTCCGCATTTGGTGGAAGTGGAGCCAGGCTTGTCTCACGGCATTCTTTACCGTCTTGTCCTCTTCCGAGATTCAATAGTGTTGCTTCTGCTGCTTCCTCTGCTATGACGCCCATTGTTCTGGACATTAGGGACACTATCGACCACCAGTTGGCGCATCTGAAAGGATCTGTGAATTTTCCCATGAATTTTCCGGCCACTGCGTACGGCGTCAAAAAGGCAGAACTGTGGCTTCAATGTGTGCTGCAACCACTTCAGCCCATCGTTGTGATATGCAGGAATGAGGAGGAGTTTCCGCTTGTACGGAAGCGGTTGGAGTTGTTATCCCCGGGTGCACCCATTGAAACCTACACGGCAAAGGAACTAGAATCCTTTTCTAGTCCTCTTTCTGCGGCTGGTGCGGAGGTGCGAGTCCAGGGGTTTATTATAACGAAGCCTATTCCAGAATCCATTGTGTCGAGTTTTTTACCGCGCCAACTTGTGTGGGTTTCTGATTCTGCCGCATCTGCCTTTTTGCGAATTGATAACTACCAGCAGCTTCAATACCTTGAACCTTCTGAAGACACCTTGGTCCTCGACTGCCGCACTTCTTACGAGTTTAAGAACGGCTCACATAAACACAGCATTCATATTCCCCTATCAGAGTTGTGCCAGCTAACAGCTCTGGATACGATGTTATCATCATCTTCGTTAAACCGTACAAATAAACAGGAGACACCGGTGGTTGATTTTTATACTCCATCCCCACGCCTTGGCCAAAAAATTTTGGAGAAGTTGCACGAGAGTTTTATGGCCGAAAATGCCAGACGTCGTTTTTCTTTTCAGGGCATAAAAAATATTATTGTGTACTGTGCCAGTGGCTATCGCTCCATCATTGCCGGCTCGCTGCTGCGTCGGGCATTTGAAGCGGCCACAGTTCCGATTCAGGTGCGTGACGTGGTGGGGGGAGCGCTGCAGATTATGAAACAGCGGCCAGACCTCTGGACAGTCAAGGATCGCTCCATCATATGTGTCAGCTGACCTCGGTAGGCCCGTCGAGGGGAATAAAAAGAACGGATGCCAACAATGTTTTGTAGAGGGCAGCAAAGGCATCTTTCTTTATTTTCCATTTTTTCCTTGCGGGCTGAATCATTTTAAAGTCATTGTGCGATTCTCTTATGAATCCCCCCTCTTTTTGTTTTTGTTTTTAAATGAAGCTGACGGAAGAAACCCTTTGATGGTGTCCGCCAGCTGAATGTACAAGTGGCGGTGCGTTGAGGTGCCTGTCACCTTCGGATGGTGCACGCATACGCTACCGTTCACAAGGAATTTAGGAGCTTGTGAGGAGAATGATCACGGGAGAGCTGGCTAACTAAATTAATATAAATAAATAAATAAATAAATGTATGTACCCTGGTAAAGCGAATACAATTCTTTACGGCGCTTTTCTACCGTATGCATTTTTGGAAGGACACAACTATTAAGGGAGGGGGATCAGGGAACCGATGGCGGCCAGTCATTTTTTTTTGCCTTTTACTAATTTTACCATCCCGTCCACCCACTCTTTTTGAATCCCACGACGCGGCGGGGTGTTGTGGCTGGAGGACCCCAAAGTCTGCCACTTCCTACGTAATAATACGTAAATATATGTATATAAAAACATACACTTACCTGGTCTTAAGGTTTGAGGGTAATGGTGAACCCCCACTCTTATCCCATTCACCTTTTCTCTTATTCATATCTTATCTGTTTTTTATTGTTGATGAGCTCAGGATCCGGGCAGCGGTCCAGAAGATTGTTCTTTTTTTTTTTTTTTTTTGGTCGCGTGTGAGGCGCAGAGTTTTCTTGGATCCGTACTGAGCTCTGGCGGAGAGTGAATCCGAAATGCAAATTTACCCTTATACACACGCAAGCATATCAATATATATATATTTAATTAGTAAGTCGATACCACAAGATGATGTCGCATTGGAGTGGAATGCAACACATTGACTGGCGTTATTTGCCAACGTCGAGTTTTATGGATGACGCCGAGAGCAATTTTGCCTCATAGGCGATGCATCCCCGTTTATTGTGGTAAATCACAGCACGTCTTTTAGACGTTCATTAAGTGAGTTTGCGATGTTTTTTTTTTTTTTGCATGATTTTATTTTTATTCTGCTTATGTGTCTTTTCAAGTTCTCTTCCTTTTTTTTTTTTTTTTTTTTGTCTTAACAAACGGGCAAAAAAGGATGATGGAACTTCAAGCATTGATTCAGCTGGTGAGTGATTACCACCCCGGGGAAGAGAACTCGACGTCGCATTCGTCGCTTTTGAGTGCTGTGCAGCAACTTAAGGCGGCCCTGACGGACATTGAAAAGATCGGCGAAGGCATTCGTCCCCTTGTAAGGGCACTTGTTACCGCGTCTGTGCATCTCCCAGAGGAGTGGGATGATATTCTAAAAGCCCTACGTGGTGTGCTCACGAATACGGGTGTGCCGTGGCTGCATCGGGCCTTTTTACTTAAGACCCTCCCACGCATGCTCCTTGATGCACCAACGGACCGGTGGAAACAATACGGGGATGTTCTTTGCGAGGTGCTTGTACGCTCGTCTATGCCCCCACCGGGTCTGGAGGAGGGCGATGCGCAGAACACACAGGACGAGGCATCACAGCATCCCAACCCACAAGAACGGCGCGTGGCGGTGACGGCTCTTCTGAGCCTTCAAGAAGAGTGCGCTGCCGCGATTGTGGAAAGGCTGGTGACGCAACTTCCTCAAGCACTGTCAACGTGTGTGGCAATTGTGTCGAGCCCTTCCGCTCAGGACGGGCTGAAAAAGGCTTTTGAGGCTTGGCTCTGCCGTCCAACTTCGTCAGCAGATGCATCCTGCGCGATGGAAATTGAAAAGGCATTGAAGGAGCATTTTCAGGGCTACGGTGGTCCAAAGTGCGAGCAGCTTTGCGCCGCGCTCATATCAAGCGAGCCGCTAAGAAGTCTCACTGAGATTGCTGCCTTGCAGAAGGACCTGTCGGCACTGGCGGAGGTGGATGTGTCGCATCGCAACATTGTCAGCAACCGGCTTTCTTTGGCGTTTCTACTGACGAAGGCTACTGAGGTATTGGACCTCGTGTACTCATCCGAGCAGAAATGCCTAGAGAAGGGTGTAGAAGACTTTACTTTGCCGTTATCTGCCATTCAGTTGCTTGTACAGCTAACGGACACGGCATCTGTGACACCGGAGAGTTTGAGTATTCAAGAAATGCAAAGGCTTTCGGCGTGTCTCCTGGCAGTTAAAAATGCAGATGCCGCCCTGGATGCCTCTCTGCCGCTCATCGAGTGCACACTCCACCTTGTTCTTCGTGGACTGCCGTGCCTGTCAACAACAGATGAGGGCGTGAGACCTCTGCTGAATGATCTCCTTGGCGTCACAAGCACGTTGCTGCCCGTTGTGGAGGACGCTGTGCTGAAGATCCACTCCGCTGTTCCTCTTCTATGTGATCAGCAGCACGCCATTAATACCAAGGCAGTTGCAGATGACGTGGAGGGCTCAGTGCAGACGGCACAAACCACATTTAGAGCACTGCGGGTGGCCCAAACGGTTGTGCAGTTGTGCCGTATTTTTAGGAAAAAAATACAAAACTATGAAGAGAAGCAGCGCGAGGGCGAATACCCACGTCATAATCTTGAGGAGCTCGCTGCAGCGGTGCGCGGTATTACCCCGTCATGGAGAAGAGAGAAGAAAAAAATACAACGTTTACCGGTATTAACAAACCCACAGTCACGTCGGGGGATTGCGCACGCTGCGGGAAACAAAAAAGAAACGCATCATTCATACAAACAACCACGTCATGTCGATGGGGGCGGCGTGCATCCCCCCTCACGGCGGCACCGCCGTGACAAACCTCTGCTGTAGCGTTGCATTAAGCGGAGCGTGACGTATGAGGGCGTTTAAGGAAAGCAAATTATATATACATGCAGAGAGGCCTTTTTTTTTTCACTTACACTCCCACACACTCTTCATTCTATTCATTTTTAGGCCTGCGGGTGGGAACAAGAAAGAAGGCAAGGAAGGAAGGAGAACGGAGAAGGGGAAGGGGAAAAGAAACACTGATGAGACTTACCAGATGGAGAAAAGAGAGTTGTTGTGCGAAGCCGCACCAGAAGAAAAACGGAGGAAAATAACATCCTTTTGCCCAACTCTTATTTTGTGAGCCGCGCTTGACGCATAATGCTTCTACTCTACCGCTCTTTGTTTGCTTGGTTAGTCTGGGGGATTTTTTTTTCCCTTATTGCCTTGCTCGTTTGGTGTGGGGGAGAGGGCGCGTGGGAGGGGGGGGGGGGGGGGTTGAGGCAAAACAGCAGGAACAAAAAGAAAGGGTGCATCTTAATTCAGGCAAATACAAGGATAAAACAATTGAGAGGAGAATTGAGTAAGTGAGCGGTGGCCAAACGCGGAGAGTCTTTGCTGCATCCAAAGCGTTTCTTCTTTCACTTCTCCTTCTAGCGCCCCTGGGTGGAACGCCCACACACACAAACATATACATATATATATCTTTTCTTCTTTTCTTTCCCTTCGCTTACGTACTACCATCACTTTTCTTCTGCTTATACTTCCCAACCAACGGGTTCGCTTGTATATAAGATATACGCTTTGGTGAATTCAGTCAATGTGGCGACGGACGCGAGTCATACTGCAAGTTGTCTCGGCTGCCGTAAGCAAGGGAACGACACAAACAACCGAGATAACCGCCACCACCACCACAGTTACCTCATCGGCAGAATCCAAAGCACGCTGCCGTGAGGCGCGGATGAGCTTGCAGGGGCTTCGTGTTGCAGCCTACTTTGAGAACTCTGAAACGGCTAGCACAGATGAGCCGATTGCTATAGGCCAAATAACAGCTCAGATTTCGGAATCGGTGTACGCCGTTTTCTTCAAGGAAATAGCCTTATCACCCGTCATCGAGGTTGGATCACGGGTGTACGTCACTTACAGTAAAGATACGGTTCTTGCCCTGGAATCTGCAAATCCACATCAGATCAGCACCGTAACCTCCTTGAACACGGCGGAGGGGGCAGATAAAAATCCAGCAGCAAAAACAACAAGCACTGCATTAGAGTTAGACCGCGATACATCAAGGATGCACGACGCAACTTCGGCAAGTAAAACGCAAACCACAGTGGCATCAGAAGTGATCGCATCATCTGTTGCAACCAATGCTTCTGTGGAACTCGCCACTGCCCGCCCTGCGAGCACACAAGGCGCGGGGGCAATAATTGGCGGTCTGGTGGCCAAAGTCAATGGGAATGGTACCTTTGCGGTGCTTTTGGATAATGACCGCTTTGATCCCGCCGTGCCACGTGAGATGATCACTCTGTCTGAAGGCCGTTCAAAGTTCATCTCGAACGAGAAGTTTCAGGAGGTGCTGGAGTGGGTCAAATCCGCTGGAGTGGACCGTCGCTCCGACCAGGAGAGCACCTCGTGCATCCTTTTTCACCGGGGCTGGAGAGCGGACAAGTTGTACCTGCTGGATGGCGCTGACGTGCACTGTCTCTCACACCTCAACAAGTCTGTGCGCATGAGCGTACTGGAGAAGTCGGAGTGGGAGCGTGACCAGCACCGGCAGAAGCGCGAGCAAATCAAGGAGCGCATGAAAGAGAAGGAGATGCGGTATGTCCTCACCAAGTACAGTGGCGTCTTCAGTGCCTGCGTGGCCGTACTGGGTGTCGTGTCTGTGTTTGGTTGGAATTTTAAAAATTACAAAAAACAGCAGCGCTCCTATCAGTTGGCCATTGCGGCAAGTGCGCTCTCCCAACCGCACAGCAAACGGCCGATAAGAGACTATGTGCACCGCGAAGATGAGGAGCAGCGCCTGCGCCAGACCCTAAGACAGCAGGATCTTTCCCACCCGCGCATTCTCGTCTTTGCTGGGTTTTATGGCTGCGGAAAAAGCATTCTGTTTCGCTCTGCGATTCGCAAGGAAAAGATGGCGGCTGTCTTTGTTGACATTCGTCCAAACGAGGACCCTCTCCGCTCCATCGTGAAATCCTTGAACGTGCAGAATATCGACGCCTGTGGCGATCTTCTCAACTTCATTGGAGAGGCCTCGGATCGCGCAAGGAAGGCAATGCATGGCGTCACCCCACTGTTCGTGCTCAAGATTCGTGACGGCAGCTCGCTACTTCGCATCTACAACGAAGTTGTGGCATTGGCGTGCGATCGACGACTCTGCCACGTCATCATCGAGGTGCCCATTGAATCTCTCACCATCGCGATGACGGCCCTTCCACGCCTCGACTTCCACCTCGTCCCCAACTTCTCCGTCTCGGAGGCCTTCCGCTACACACACCACCTAATCGACCCGCTCGAGCTAACACACTTCGTTGAGGTGGTCGGGACAAACAGCAACGACCTCGATGAACTCCTCGCCGCTGTCCGCCACGCACACATGTCTGCCACTACATACACCAACCAGAAGCTTGTCAAGGCCATGAGGCAGCTACAGGCAGCGTGGGCAAAGGATCCCTCCCTTCGCGAGGCAGTCATAAAGTTGGCACGCTTTCCGTTTGAAGAAGGACAGAGCGAGGGATACGACTACTCCAGCCTACGCAACGAGGCTCTTCGAGAAATAGTCATGTACAATGCAGTTGCGGATGTCTGGATGTTCCAACAGAAGGTGTTTCACACAGCGGCTTGCTGTTGGCAGTAGCCAGCCATGTGTGCAGCCCGAAGGTGTCTTGTTGTTTTGTTGGCCCCTGTGCGTGCGGAGGTGACTGTCGCATGGACGTCCCACGGACACTGCTCTCACTGACAGCTTTCTTTCCCCTGCTTTCAACCCTAGCTCTCACGTAGGAAGCAATGAGCAAACTTGGCGCGATTCTCTACGGTGTGGTGGGCTTCCTTGCCTTCCTGTTCGTGCTGGTTGGGACGCCGATAGACCAGTTCCGCGCGAAAGAGAAGGGAGCCACTGGCAACACTCCGTGCATGACGTTGTGGGGAATTAAGGAAGACTGCCACAGCACGAAGTATGAATTCACCGTTGGGGAAGATTTTCGTGAATGCCCCTCAGTCTTGAGGCTGTTCAGGATGGCCGAGGCGTTCTCCATTATTTCCATTTTGTTGCTGCTTGCTGCCACCGCACTTGGCGTGGCGGCACACTTCTGCCTAAAATCTCTCAAGATCTTTGCGACCCTGCTGTTGGTGGTCAGCATTGTGACGGTTGGGCTCGTTTGGATACCCATGGCCTACTTTTACAACCATGACGTGGACAATTGCCTTGGAACACCGCTCAAAACATATTTGAAATACGGTGGTGGCTTTGTCATCATTGTGATTGGATGGTGCCTGATATTTGTCGCCGTCGTGCTTCTGCGTATGCTATAGCGGGTGCATCCACCGTCTGCATGCGCCGCTGGAGACCAACAAGCGTATTCTGCTCTACTATGCCCCGTGCCATGCAGCTTTGTGGATGACCTCCCTGCAATACTTGATTGGGTTACTTTCCTTGGTTTTATTTTTTTAATTTGTTGTTGTTTTTGTGGCTGCGTCCAATCACCCTGTGTTACCCAGTGCTGTTAGAGGTGGAGCGGGTGCTATAATGACATGCGTGCATCTGCTGCCCCTCTGTGTGTGTGGGCGAACGCTTGTTCCCCGGCCCAGGGAGAAATGAATAGATGATAAGCAGGCAGGAAGAAACGGAAGGAGGAAGAGAATTACGTTGTGTACTCTGACGAGGGTCTCCACGAGGGACCCGCGTCGCCGTCTGTTTGTGATGGGACGTTTTTTATTTTTATTTTCTACAGGTTGAATGCGCGGTGATGGGCGATTTTGTGCGTGTTTGCCCGTCTGCGCGTTTGTGTTTACTGCTCGCTCCCTTCTTCCCGTCGGTCCACAATTTGCCTCTGTTGGCGTCACGCGATGAATTTTGGTTGTGTCCTTCGGTGCTGCCTTTTTTGTTTTTGTGCTAGCGTTTTTTTTTTTTGTTTCTGTGTGAGCGGCACTGCTGAGAGAAGCGTCCTGGCGTATTTCTGTGTCGTGCGTGTCGTGCGCGGTGTGCCGCTTTGCTCACTTTGCTGGCTTGTTTCTGAGTGCTGTGCAGTTTCTGCATCTTCTTTTCCTTTTTTTTGCATTGCCTGTTTTTGTGTGCTGCTCCCCTGCTTCGGAGGGTCTGCCGCTGCCCGCCCTGCGAGCACACAAGGCGCGGGGGCAATAATTGGCGGTCTGGTGGCCAAAGTCAATGGGAATGGTGCCCTTGCGGTGCTTTTGGATAATGACCGCTTTGATCCCGCCGTGCCACGTGAGATGATCACTCTGTCTGAGGGCCGTTCAAAGTTCATCTCGAACGAGAAGTTTCAGGAGGTGCTGGAGTGGGTCAAATCCGCTGGAGTGGACCGTCGCTCCGACCAGGAGAGCACCTCGTGCATCCTTTTTCACCGGGGCTGGAGAGCGGACAAGTTGTACCTGCTGGATGGCGCTGACGTGCACTGTCTCTCACACCTCAACAAGTCTGTGCGCATGAGCGTACTGGAGAAGTCGGAGTGGGAGCGTGACCAGCACCGGCAGAAGCGCGAGCAAATCAAGGAGCGCATGAAAGAGAAGGAGATGCGGTATGTCCTCACCAAGTACAGTGGCGTCTTCAGTGCCTGCGTGGCCGTACTGGGTGTCGTGTCTGTGTTTGGTTGGAATTTTAAAAATTACAAAAAACAGCAGCGCTCCTATCAGTTGGCCATTGCGGCAAGTGCGCTCTCCCAACCGCACAGCAAACGGCCAATAAAAGACTATGTGCACCGCGAAGATGAGGAGCAGCGCCTGCGCCAGACCCTAAGACAGCAGGATCTTTTCCACCCGCGCATTCTCGTCTTTGCTGGGTTTTATGGCTGCGGAAAAAGCATTCTGTTTCGCTCTGCGATTCGCAAGGAAAAGATGGCGGCTGTCTTTGTTGACATTCGTCCAAACGAGGACCCTCTCCGCTCCATCGTGAAATCCTTGAACGTGCAGAATATTGACGCCTGTGGCGATCTTCTCAACTTCATTGGAGAGGCCTCGGATCGCGCAAGGAAGGCAATGCATGGCGTCACCCCACTGTTCGTGCTCAAGATTCGTGACGGCAGCTCGCTACTTCGCATCTACAACGAAGTTGTGGCATTGGCGTGCGATCGACGACTCTGCCACGTCATCATCGAGGTGCCCATTGAATCTCTCACCATCGCGATGACGGCCCTTCCACGCCTCGACTTCCACCTCGTCCCCAACTTCTCCGTCTCGGAGGCCTTCCGCTACACACACCACCTAATCGACCCGCTCGAGCTAACACACTTCG
>NW_001849164.1:18247-25822 GCF_000209065.1 Trypanosoma cruzi | reverse complement strand
GAATCGTTGTTATATTCTTTTGGGACGCAAAGTGTATGAAGCATGGTGGCACCAATGACAAATACGGGTGCATTGGGAACATTTGAGGCTGTTCGTTCCGCGGTCCACGCCGTTTCCTTCATGGTTACACTCGCTCATTCTTTGCGTTGTTGCCGTTGCCCATTGAAGCTGCAGGCGTCTCTTCCAATACCACTTCGGCTTCAGATATTGTTTCCGCGGCGGCGGATGCGTGTCGCTTTGCATCCTCCTCGAACTCCACCTCG
This sequence comes from Trypanosoma cruzi, assembly GCF_000209065.1. Lineage (NCBI taxonomy): Eukaryota > Euglenozoa > Kinetoplastea > Trypanosomatida > Trypanosomatidae > Trypanosoma > Trypanosoma cruzi. The sequence goes on along the minus strand of NW_001849164.1, from coordinate 25,559 downwards.
ATGGCCCCCTCAGTGTGGTAATCCCCGACCGTCTCCTTGGGCAGCATTGGGTCATCCTCCTCCAACTGCTTCTCCACAAAGTCCTTTGACACTTTCCCCGTGTTCGGGTCGAAGGCTAACTTGGCGCCTCTGGCGACCTTCTTCCCCCTCTCATTTTCACCCACACCGAACGCCATCACTCCCATTTGCGGAAGCCCGTCGCCGCGCTTCAGACCTTCCATCATGGCACGCATTGAATCCCGCACTTCCGGTGACAGAGACTGATTCAGCGTACGATGCATATCCTGCAACATAGAGGGGTCGATCGTCGCACTCCCACCCGCAAAGCGACCATTAAAGAAATCCGAAGAACACCCGCAGCCAGGTGAGTTTTTTTGGGCCTGCGAAAGAATCTTGGAAAAGTCGTCGATGTTAGAAACACCGCTCCCGCCAGACTGATGACGTCGCAGCCACTGGGAAGTTGCGTGAAAAAAGCAAGACACAGCGCCCCAAACTTTTTTTTGTGACCGTCGCATGGTGCTCACTCCTTTGCTGCGTGTGTGTTCCCGAATAGTAATAAAAAGGAAAAAAAAGACACACACAGGGAAAAAAAAAGGACTGATATAAATGTTTTTATTTGTGTATTTATATACAAACGCGTACCAGACAGAGGAAGAGAGAAGATTCCAAAGCATTCACCAGTTGGTAATCATCTAAACCGTTAGACCTTCCCCCGGGATGGTGGCGCATCTTTGGCTCACCTCCAAGTGATGGCCTTTCCTTCCCACCCCACAGAGTTTTGTATTTTCTTTTGTTTGTTTGTTTGTGTGTGTATGTATGTGTGTTTAGGTGTGTTTCTGTTCTCTCTGGCCACGGGGTCGCTTGTTTGTTCCCTCTTTCCCTTTGCTGAAGAAATACGCAAAAAAAAAAAAAAAAAAGTGGGGCGATGACAAGAACGGTGCTGACACGAATTGTCACATCCCACCAGGTCCGGCAAGCGACAAGACAGTGGGAAAACTCAGACCCAGTAGGTGCCTCGTTTGGCCAGGATACTGCAACGGATGGTGACGGTATTCGTTCCTACGACCCACGTCGGCAGAGACGTTTTTGTCGTTCTTGTTGATCATGTTATAAGGAGGCGCAGCCTCATTTAGCGTTCCGTAACTTGGCACCGAGACCGTCGTGTGTGATACCGCAGAAAAAGGGGTTTCACCCAACAAATTCTCCGTGTCGTCAATACTAAGAGGTGAGCTGTAGTGGAACTCCGCCTGTTTTGGGTATGCGGGAAAGGGCAACAGGCGGAAGAACCACCTCACAATAAAGTTTGGGTGCAAATGCTCTCCCCGTTCGTCGCCATCACCAAAAACTTGATGCAAACAACCCTTCACACCAATGTCAAAAATGTTTATGTGACGTCCACTAGATAATCCCTCATCTAGCTGATGCTGATAAATAACAAGATCAAGCGTCGTCAGGCTATGCCGTGCCAGCCAGCAGTGCTTCCGCAGGAGCGAGGCCGTCAAAACAAAAAATATCATCGCCTCCAATAGGCAGATGTAGACACCCAAGAATGGAGGGCAAGCGCCAAAGCTGTCACCTAAAGCATTGATTAAAGAACCATATGGCTTCCCAGAATGCGCCTGATAGTGAGCGGTACCACCAACCATGAGCGGTCCCGTCCAACATGTCCCGTCAGGCCCAATAGGAAAAGGCCCCACATCTCGATGTACAATCTTCCAACCAACAACTCGATAGTGCCGCACAATATAGAGGGCCATATCCGACAACAGCAACGTACCCACCCACAGCGTAAGCAAAAATGTGTAAAATACCACAAGAAGATACAACTTGTAGTTAAAAAATCCTACACAGCGGCCAAGCCATGGACAGTGATGGTCATATTTCAGTACACAACGCCTACACCGACTGCAATGGTGTGTCCTTTGCGGCTTATACATTCCACACACAGGGCATATGTTTAATGCACCGGACACCCTCAAAGCTAAGGAAGCGCTCCTAGGAGCATGTTGTCCAAACGCCGAGGGCACACGACCAGCATCGGTGACTGCCGCCGCCAAGTAAGCCCAGATTGCGAGAAAAAACAAAAAAAGAGAGACACCAAACAAGATCCACTCCTTCGTTGCCACGTTAAATAAGTTGTGGAGGTGGAGAGGAAAGGAGGAATTTGGTCTAGCTACCCTTCTAAACGGTTGCAGAAAAGCCAATCCCAACGCACTCAGTGTTTGGGGAAACAGAAATGTGTAGTAGCTATGCACAGAGTAGGAGGTGACCAAATAAAGTGTGATGAGAATGGCGACATCCGCGTTGCTGCGCCCACAGCACCGCATTCCGTGCCTCCGTGCCTGTCCCCCACAAAAAACGAGTACGGCCGCCTCAGGAGAGACTCCAAGTTTGTCGTGTGCCCAGAGAATAATCCCGCAAAAAGGGCAAAGAAAGGCCCCCGAAATTCGGTCTTGGGCTCTTGCCCGATTTCCAAACTGCGCTCCTCCTCTCTCTCTCTCTCTCTCTCTCTCTCAGAAGAAGAAGAGACCAACGAGAGCACAAAAGGCGCAAAATAAATGGGTGTAGCTTCGCCCACAGCCCAAACGATACGCGTCCAGACAAAAATAAAAGAACAACAAGAACAAAACAACACACACACAAAAAAAAAAAAAGGTGAAAAAAAAGAAACAACAAAGAATTAAAAGGCAAGTCTTTTCCTTTTCCCTTCGGTTTTGTTGTGGTTTTGTCCCACCTTTTTTTTTTGTTTGTTTGTTTCCGCGGCGGAAGGGAAGGGAGATAAAAACCGCTGTGGCAAAGGTTTGTGACTTTCTTTCCCTTCCTTTCCCTTTCACTTAACCCATGCGGTGCCAGGGGCGGAAAACGAGAAGCAACGCAATAAACATGGACGGAAACAAGGCACTTGAAAACCAAAACGCAGATCAGAGGAGGCACGCAGGAACACACAAACACACTCACAAAAAAAAAAAAAAAAACATCTGCACAACCGTCGGTCTCTGCAGGTGAAAATAGAAAAAAAAAAAAAAAAAAAAGACTGAGGCATTATTGTACAGGCGTATCTTTACAAGAAAACAACAAAAAAATAAAAATAAAAATAACACAGTCCCCACCAACAAAGCATTCTGGTACGAATTGAGTCGCTGTCGCCTACATTCTCCCCTTTAGCCCTTACCACTCATCTTATTTGTATAGAAGAGATTGCCTTTCCATCAAAGGTGTATTTTTCACACAGGCGTTGCACACTGTTGAGGGGATTTCTCATGGCGCAAAGGTGTGCCGTGCCAGCATCGCCGGTGGCATTGAAACGGGTTGCACCGTTACATAATATCCCGATACACCGCTATCGCACCCCCAGATAAGGGGAAGAGGATTTCCCACAAGCACAGTTACCGTTTATGTCATTATGGGACACATCGGTAAAGAGGAATTGCACAAATCAAGCAAAAACATCCCCAAATCACCCATTCGGTTGTTGCCCGTACAAGCGATAAGCAATGTTCATGGCATGCAAATACGCGTTGTCAATAGCTGATATATTTGGTGGCGTCTCGGAAGACGGTGCGGAGAATGCTGTAGCGACTTTGCCGCCGTGTGAATGATGGCTGGCTGCAAGAGAAAAAGCGTTGCTAAGAAGTTTTTGGATCTCATCCTCTCCGTCTGTTCTCTCTTTTGTAGACTCTAATGAAGCAGTGCCGTTGGCACCCACTGGAGGTGTCTCGTAACGACGCACTATGTAACCAGTCGAACGGACGGGTGTCACTTTGTCAAGCCCCCTCACTGTGCTCTGCCGCCTCTGTTCAAACGATAACAAACGGTACTGGGAAGCAGCATCCACGCGGCGCTGCATAAAGAACGATGAAGAAGAAATCGTGTGTGTGTGTGTGTGTGTGCAAGCCCCCCACCTGCCTCCCACCTTGAGACTGAAGACAAAAAAATAAATAAATAAATGGGAGGATCGAATTCATAAACCCAAATACAAAAATAAGTGGGGGAATGGGGAGGGAGTGACTCCACGTAAACAGAACAAAAATAAAAATAAAAATCCACAGAAATAAGAACAAACAAACAAACAAACAAAATGTGAAGTTAACTCCCTTTAAAAAAAAAAAAAAAACCTTCTTTTGTTGCCTCGCTTTTCTCGCCTCCTTCGTTGCTCACGCGACGGCACTGTGTTGTTAAGAGGGGAGCGCGGAAGCCAAATGGCAGGCCTTCTCGGGAACCAACCCCCCCACTCTCCCCAATGCCCCGTCGCAAAACGATAAACACATCAAACCGCACATATCAAAAATAAATAAAGAGAAAGAAATCCAAAACAAACAAACAAACAACTTAAGAATATACGTCTGGATGCGACCCTGCCCCCATTCCCGCAAATGAGATTAAAGAAGAAGAAAAAGAAGAAAAAAAAAACACAACAAGCGTAGGTCACATTTGGGTCCGATGTGCCCGCCATCTCCAAATGCGGTTGAGGTTCATCCAACACTTATAAACCCACACACACACACACAAAAAAGGGTAATTTCAACAGGCATACGCCACCACAACCGGGCTCCCCTCAGCGTGAAGGGTGGTAGTTAGGGGGGTGGGTAGAATGAAAGAACAACAACAACAACAACAACAAAGAACGGCGCTCGCTACCCTCCAGTGCGGTACCTTTAGTGACAAAAAACGAAAAAACAATCAGTAAGGAAGCGGGGGGGAATTCAAAAAAGACGCGCTCTCATATAACAACAGGCTCCGTCTGTTCGTGCATTCCATCCCAAAGCCTCTAATTGTATAGTAAAATGAACCACACCTTCAATGCAGAATAAATTTGTTGTTTATTTTCATCATTATTTATTTATTATTATTTTTTGTTTGTTTGTTCCGTCCTTTTCGTTGTTGCTGTTTTTTCTTCTTTCTTTTCTTTTCTTTTCTCGGTCTCCTTTTTTTCTCAACGTTTTTTTGTTTTGTTTTTCTGGTTGTTGTTTTATTTTACTGTCGTTGTGCCCCCACCCGCCCCTATTTCGGCAGAATTAAATATAATAAATAATTAATTATGTACAAGCATACACACACATATATATATATATATATATGATATAGATAGATAGATAGATAGATAGATAGATATATAGAGGTATAGGTATAGATAGGTATATAATTGTAAGGAGAGAAATGGAGTTAAATATGCCACCGTTCCTGATGCGCTGAAATTCGTCGTGCTGCCGTCGGCAGGTCGTCCCCCCACAAAACGCGTTCTTTTCTTTTTTTGTTTATTTGCTTCCATCACGGGGCAAAAAAAAAAAAAAACAACAACAAAAACAAAAGGGCGGGAAAAAAACGGCGTGCCTCATTTCATGGCGGGGGAAAAACGACAACAACAAAAAGGCATCAGACGCATGTGTAGGCAACAACATCCCCCCCACTCCCCCACCCCCCCCAACAATAAGAGACCAGCACAACACACAGTGCACACGAAGGAAAATAATAATAACAACAGAGTAGTAATAATAATGACAATAACCATCACGGCACGGCCAATTAAGTGGGACAGGGGGGATGGGGGGAGGAGGGACGGGGCGGCACGGAAAAAAAAAAAAAAAAAAAAACATGGACAATGCGTAACAAACAGTTTAACAAAAAAAAAAAAAAAAAAAAGCAAATAAATAAAAAAATCTTCGTTCCTTTTTTTCTTCCGCCTCTTAAAAAAAAAAAAAAAAAAAAAAAAAAAAAGGTGCAGTGCTGAGAAAAAAAAGATGGCCCTCCCCCATCTCCGTCAGGACCGCCACGAGCGGTGGGAGAGGAAGTAACAAACAAACAAACAAAAGGCCACAAACGCAGCCGCATGAATCGCCGTAGCCAACACGTAAATCGGAAAATAAACAACAGCACGCAAAAACACCACGAAAACAAAACAAAAAAAAAAAGAAAAAAAAAAAAAAAAAAAGAGAAGAAAAATGCTGAAAGCTGCGAAGACAATACAACAACAAAACCGTTAGCCATTAATATCCCTTTCTTTCTCCACCAAGAAAGATGGAAAAAGGAAAAAGAAAGAAAGAAAAAAAAAAACAAAAAAAACCGTGATGCGCTTTTGGTCGTTTTAGCTTTATGGCCACACAAATATTACTTCAGTGCTCAATAGGGAATCCAAGACAACTCCTCATTGTCGATGATCATTATATATATATTTATTTATATTTATATATATATAGGGAGGAAACATAAGAAAAGAAAAAAAGTTGTGAAAATCGTCTTTTACCCACCGCCCGCGCGGAGCAGGATGAGTTGCGTTGGGTTGGGTGGGTATTCAAAATTTACGCTTCGCGAAAAGAATTATAAAATTTGGTAAGGAGCACGTTATCATTATTATTATTATTTACCACGACCACTTATGGCGACTGGGTCCATTTCACCAGAAACACGTCAATCCAGAGCATTTTCTCCGCGACCGTTGAGAGGAAGAAGAAGAACAACAACACACAAACACACACAAAAAAAAAAAGGTGTGGGGAGAAGGGAAGAAAAAACAAATCAAAAAAAAAGAAAAATAAGTAAATAAAGGGAAAACACACAAACACACACAAGCAAGCAATCAACAACCACAGCAATAATAATGATAACAAAGAACAATCAATAATGAAGGGAATAAACATACACACTAAGAGAAATAATAACAATAATAATAAATAAATAAAAAGACCGTTGGGCAATGAGGAGGGGGTGAAACAAACACTAAAACCCCCGCCCTTCCTCCCTCATCCCCGCATTCAACCCTCAATTTTAATTACTTTTCCCCAGTCTTTCTTCCTTCCCTCAGGCCTGGGCAACCCCACTCACTTTGCCCATATCGTCGCAGTTACCTGTTTTTTTTTTTCTTTCGTGTGTTTCCTTTTGTGCCATTCATGAGTTATTATTATTAATTTATTTATTTGTTTATTTTCTTCTTCTTCTTCTCGGCCACGACAGCGATGATTATGACGACAAAAACAACACAACACAAAATCGAAAAAAAGGGAGGCACAAAAACAAAAAAAAAAAAAAAAAGAGAGAAGAGGGAAGGAGGAAGACACGAACTCTCACACCCGCCCGCCGCCGTCGTGCAGAGGCGCCGAGCTGTTGAACAGACGGCCACGCAAATAAAACCCCTCCTCCATCCTCCCGGAGTCATCAACAAAAGAACGAAACCCTGACAACAACGACAACAAAAACAAAAACAGTGAAAAAAAAAAAAAAAAAAAAAAAAAAAAAAACACAAATACAAAAAAAAAAAAAAAAAAAGCAACGTGAATAAAAATCCGTTATAACGAAACAACAACAAAACAAAAAAAAC